>NW_026571299.1:11922783-12112552 GCF_026225935.1 Boleophthalmus pectinirostris
CTAACTGGAGTTACATTCTCTTACTGGTTTTGCAGCGGGATTTACCAGCCTCTGCAGAAAACGCACGTCGTGACAAACACAGATGCATTTGTGCACATTTATTAGGCAAACTTCAGCCACGTGTCACAGTAAGAAGTTTATTGCCAACAGCGGTGACTGTAATAAAATATGATCACATGTGACGAGAGTCACACCTCTAGTCCAAGACAAGACTGAGACAAGACCAAGTCCGTAAAAAAATGGTTGCAAGGCCAGTCGAGACCAAGACCGATCTTGAGTACAACAACACTACATGACATGACGACAAACTCATAAACTCAACATTGGCAATAAATTAGGATGCTCTGAATGTGCAAGGTAAGTGAGCAATAATTTCAAATGAACTAGTTTTGTTTTTCATGTTTTTAAGACATTAAAGAGAAGAGTACGGGGCATAAAACTGACCCCTGAGGGACCCTTACTGTGTACAGAATGTAGGTCAATTTGCCATTATTCATTTGCTTGCATTGCTTTAATGAAATCACAGTAATGTGGCTGGAACACTACCAACCGGTTTGCATTGGTGCTGTACATGGTTTTTATTGTCTTAAAAATGTGAAAAACAGAAGTTAATTCTAAATAATTTACAGCAGTCCAAAGTTATTCCTCACTTACCTTATGCATTCCCATCTCCTAGTTGGTCAAGTTTACAAGCACTTCCACAAGTTTAAGAGAACAGTGCAGTGTTTGGCCATGATGGTAACAACACTTACCATGCTACCACGCACTTCCTGATTATCAGACAAAAAAAACAATTTATAATTAAATGCAAACAGCACACAGCGGACTTATTTTGATCTCAAGAAAAAAAATTGTGGGCCTTTAACTTCCAAAATGTAAAACCACTGATTAACATTTTACATGCCTTTTATTGGAGTCATGCACATAAAACTACGAGTGTGAAGAAGAAAAAAATCCAACTTAGTTAATTTTTTGGTGTAATGCATCAGAATTAGGTATAAACGAACATAACGTCATTAACCAGAAAAAGTTAAAAGGGTGAATAGTCCACTAAAACTCAGGAGTGCGTCTCATTTGAGCCAAATTGCTGCTAATTACTTTGGAGTCATTAAAATCGTCCCACGAAACAGTGATTTCTGACTGCATTAAAGACTCAATTATATCAAATGGATGTTGACAACTGTGGGCCTTTCATTACGCTCCGCAGATAAATGGGCTGTAAAAATAAAAGATGGCCACCGTTTGCCTTGGCAGAATCCAGGCACGCTAAGCTCTTCACACATCTGACTCACTCAATCTGGTTTGGGCTGTTCACTGATTCATATAAATCCAGAATAGATTTAAAGGGACTATATTGTGTTATTTTCTATTACTTATAATGTATCCTGATCACAAACAAACCTGGAGCTGTGTTTTGTTTCATTCACACACTTTTAAAATACAAATCCTGCTTATTTTGACTGAGTTCTTCTCTTAAACAGAAAACACTCATTATGTGGTAATACAGGAAGTGCTCCATTGTGTTTTCAAACTGCATACATATTCACAAGAATCATTTAGATCAGGGGTTTTCAACTTGGGTGAATGTGAGCCTCCCCTTAGAGTATGTAAAGACGGCAAAGCCCCGCTCCCCCTTGCCCAATATCTGAACCTGTCCTACCCCACACAGGCCTTTGATGCATCTTTTGTGTTCGTGGCAATGACGAGTTTCAACAACAACTGATAATATATTTTTTTAAAGTGCATTCATAAACAATTCTTACAAAAGCAAATAATTTCCAAGTTCATTCAGGCCTAATTGAGGCGACGTTTAACATCAGTGAACATCAATAGGTTGCCAGAACTAAACCAGGTCTAAACCAGGACTAAACCCAGACTAAACCCAGGACTAAACCAGGTCTAAACCAGGACCAAACCAGGACTAAACCACATGTAAACCAGGACTAAATCAGGTCTAAACCAAGCTTAAACCAGGGCTAAACCCGGACTAAACCAGGTCTAAACCAGGACTACTCTTGGACTTGAGAGTGAGAAAGAGAACCCCGAGCCCGCGGAACAGGTTGTCCACAGGCGCACCTCCAGGCCTGTCCAGACACTCAGTCCTGGTTCAGTTCTGATTTAGTCCTGTTTTAGGAGTTTTAGTCCTAGTTCAGTCCTGGTTTAGTCCTCCTGGTTCAGTCCTGGGATCAGTTCTGGTTTTGTCCTGTTTGAGTCCTTAGGTCAGTCCTGGTTTAGTCCTGGTTCTGTCCTTGGATAAGTCCTGGTTTAGTCCTGGTTCTGTCCTTGGATAAGTCCTGGTTTAGTCCTGGTTCAGTCCTTGGATCAGTCTTGGTTTAGTCCATATGTGTCATGCCTCCCCAGTGGCTCTTTGGTGCCCCATCAGGGGAGGCAGGCCTCACCTACTCAAAACCGCTGGTTTGGGTGATTATAGCGAGGAAATTTGCAATCTGAACTAAAGGTAAAATCTCACAAATACTTCCTATAACCCCATTCAGTCACTCAACCTCATCCTGAATTTGATGAAAATTTAAAAAAGATAATATATAACAAATTATACCCCCTACCACTCCTACCATTCTTGAGTCATTTCTGTTTGTTCACCACCTGATAAAAGAGAACTCTAAATCTCATGGACTTGAAAAACATTAAATCCTTATACGGTATTTATTTATTATTTACCTTTAGTTTAGTAGAACCTGGCAATTAGAGGGCTGAAATCATCCAAATAATTCTAATGAAGGTGTACTGAGTTTAAAAACACATTGGAGAACTTCCTGTATTACCACATAACATCAGAAGAGTGTTTTCTGTTCGAGCGAAGAACCTAAATATGCAGGATTTTTGTGTTAAACGTGTGAATGAAACAAAGCACAACTCCATGTACGTTTTTGATGAGGCAACTACATAACATAACATAAGATCAGAAAACAGAGTATTTTGGGCCCTTTGAAATGCAAATTCTGACTTGTCCATCAGCTCTGTAATAAACTATAGGAGTTATACAATGCAAGCTGAACCATGCCAATCATTAGAACTATTCATTTTTATCTTTTGCTACACACCAAAAGCACATAGATTTTTTAACACCATGCTGCGTTTTGAGTCATGAGTTCACAAAGTCTTTCAGTGGTTTTCAACACCGCTTGGACAGTGAACCTTGAAGAAGTGTCTGCAGGTGAAGATTTGTTGTTGATTTTGATTTCTCGGCTTCACTGACAGCTGTGGCCAGTAGCTACTTCTGTATTTTCTATATTTTTAGAGGCTGTTTGCCCTTCAACCAACCATAATTCAGCTTACACAAAAAACTCAGGGATCGTCAGGGCGATATACTTATACAGACAGTCCTTGAGAATCTCTACTCCAGCATGTCTCTTCTAAAGATCACAGGTTTTTCGATTATGGTATTAAAGGGCCTATCTTACGCTATTTTCTGATCTGTTATAATGTTGTTTACTCACCACAAACATACCTGGATTTGTGTTTTGTTTCATTTCCACATGTTCTGCACACAAATCTCCATATTTAGGCTGAGTTCTTCTATCAAACTCTACTCCACACACCTTCACTGGAATCATTTGGATAATTTCAACTCGAAAATTGCCAATCTCTACTGAACAAAAAGTAAAATGTAGCTGAATAACTTGAAAGCTACAACTACATGACATCACAAGGTGGAACAGAGCGTTCTGAGCTTTGGAGATGCTGACAGACTAATAATAAAAGGTTACTCAAACACGTATGAACGAAACAAAACTCCAAGTATGTTTTTCATGAGGTAACAACATTCTAACATGGTTTAAAGGGACGGTCATTTGGACATAGGACCTCATTTCCTAGTGAGCCAGAGTGTTGGAGACGTGTGGAGACACTTTTTTAAATATTCCATCCAGTCCTTGTAAAAACAAAACACCCGAAGAAAATCAATTATTACGCCAGACTGTCGATGGAAATGTCTGTGTTGATTAGCCTGATTCATCAGCCGGTTTCACTTTATAGAAACTGTCTGACCTCGCAGTGTTAGAATTCATTCGCTCGATGGTAGGCGGGTACTTTTTATCGTTTAACAAATCGCTGCTATTTGGTAGACATGTAACAGGGCTAACCAAATCCTGTAGGAAGAAGGGCAATAACGTCTTTCCCCTTGATGAAATTAACCAAACATTCTCTTTAATCCAGCTTTAAATCCTCAATCTTGGGAATCATTGACAACACTGACTATATTGCTGTTAGTTGATTGGCTGGTGCCCGAACTCGCTTTTCTGGCTATGTGTTGATAGAATAATGTTTTAAATAAAACTAACGTTGCATCACATGAATCGTCGCATGTTGAGGGACTGTTTTCTCAGCAGCAGCAGAATTTTACTTTGCCGGTAAAATAGGTGCTGGGTGATATCAGTCCGCTACTGCCAAGCTTTTTATCGGGATGTACAACTCGCTGCTGCTCAGACATAAATTCTTCAAATGCAAGATTGGTTTTACTTCTAAAATTATTCTACCAAAACAGACATTCACATCGACAGTCTGATGCAATAATAGATTTGCTTCGGGTGTTTTGTGGAGTGGGTAAGACTGTTTTTAGTGGCAGGATAACTATGGCCATTGACATGCACTAGCCTAGCACCAGTGACCTCTGCAAATACAAGGACTGGATGGAATAATTAAAAAAGTGTCTCCACACGTCTCCAACACTCTGACTCACTAGGAAATGAGGCCCTATGTCCAAAATTACGCACTGTCCCTTTAAACCTTACAAGAGTCAGTGTTGTGTAATATAGGACCTTTAAGATGAAAAATGATCTGAATTTCAACTCATACGCAAAATTGTCAGATAAAAATAAGCCTGGCATTAGGATGTACAATAATGGATCTGTAAAGGTTGAATCCATCACTGAATAATCATGTTAGCATTTAACGGCTTGGCATCATGTCCAGTCTTCACGTACACACACACACACACACAGCACTGACAGAGGGGACAGGTTGACATTTCACATTGTAGCTCCCCGTCTATCAACCATTTTACAGTCATTAGTTAATTGGAAATCCAGTATCTTACATGCAGTTTTGTGATTGAACAATTGTGTCCATTTGTGAATGTGTGTGTGGTAAGATGTTCTGTAACAATAACTAATACTACTACTTTGCTTAATAGTGTAGTATGGATTTGGAGATTACCCTGTACAGTTTAAAGGAGCAGAGAAGGATGCCCATAATCCTGGAAGGCAGAAGGAGAAATTCAGTTTGTCATTTGGACAAAAGTTTATTTGGTCGAATATGTTTCGCAGCTCATCCAGGCTGCTGCTTCAGTTCTGGTCAGAGGCTGGTGGACACTGTCTGATGGGAGGAGCTAACTACACTAAAACGACTCTGAAACTAACACACCTACTTGTTTACAGTTTGTTTGTTTTTTTTTGGTAATTATTTTATTTGCAAACTACATACATTACAAAAAATAGGAACGAAACAACATACAAGATACAAGACAAACATTACGATTGAAGATTACATACAAATAGGGACAAAGGTGACGGGCTGGTGACAGTGTGGACATGTGTGTTTGTGTGTGTAAATGCATGTGTGTATGCCTGCGTGTGCGTGTGCAAGGGGGGGGAGTCTGACCTGTATTATTGATAGTTAATTTGAGTATTGAAAATAAGTTAAGTATGTATTGGAGCTTTGCCTCAGATCCCCACTCAAGTCAGAACAGGCCGAGCCACAGCCATGGCCCCCATGGAGGGATGCAGGGGCCACCCCCAGGGCCCTGCAGGCGACTGCCCGCCAACCAGCCCGGGCCGGCCAGCCCCTCGACAAACCACCTCCTGACCTGAACGCTTCCCCTCTCTGATATATACTGTATGTACATGTGCATACATTCACACGCACACATGCATGCACCTGCCTGCACAGGAACATACACGCACATCCACATGCCTACAAACACAGACACTCAGGCACACGTACAAACACAAACCCACACTCACCCATGGTTGACTTGTCATGCATTAAAAAGTTGAATGTGATGCATCGTGTGATGCTACTTGTTTACAGTGTGTGTTAGTTAACTAGGCCTGTTGAACTTAGAACTCAGAGCAGTTTCATTGTGGTTAGCTCCTCTCTTCAGGCAGATATAAGGAAGTGTCCACCAGCAATTCTGACCAGAACTGAAGAAGCAGCTTGAATGAGCTACGAAATGTATTCAACTAAAATAAACTTTTGTCCAGTTGACAAATTTAATTTCTCCTTTTGCCATGGATTCTGCCTGGACGACTGAAGGATTTTACGTATATAACCCCAAAAATTATAAGGGCTGTAGTTGATTGAAGATGCAATGTGTAGCTTTTCTGGTGGAGGGTCCATCACCTGCTTCTTTCTATGGATATGTCATTGCCCTGCCTGGAATGTTCCACAGTATGACATTAAATGGGAGCACGCCTATGTTCCCTCATATCAAAGACTTTTTTTTTCTTCTTTTTTTCCCCCAAAATTATGCCCTGTGTCTCCCCATTTCTTTTATGATCAATTTGCATCAGATTTCATCCCCATTTCTCCCAACTTTGTCGTCAGTTACACCCAACCTATTACCCAGCAGCTGTTGACTACAGATGTAATCTAGAGGTCATGGTACAAAGGACTCAATCAATCAATCAATCAAACCTTATTTATAGAGCGCTTTTCGTATACATATGTATATATATATATATATATATATATATATATATATATATATATATATATATATATATATATATATATATATATATATATATATATATATATAAAGCAACACATATCAACCCAAGGTTGGAATGACTCTGAATCATCCCTTTAAATGCAGTATAAAAATAAAAATTACTTGAATTAGAGTTTTATTTTGAGAAAACTCTTAGAAATAGAAATGAGGGAACTTTGGTCTGACCCCCATTAAACAGCTCTACTTCACATCAATTACAGGTGGTTTTAAAGCTCAAAAATACCTGGAAAAATAAGCATTCTGACTGTGAGTTGGGTCACTTCTCCACAGACCTGACCTGTAACTTGGTCTAGTTTGATCTCCATGAAGATAGAAAGGTACCATACTGTGAGAAATTCCAGAAAAGTTACAGAATGCACCTTTAAATTAGATTTCCGGGGTGTTTTGGCATATTGCCCAAAAAGTTAGTCTGAAGCTCATACTTGATTTTTCTAAAACGTCCGTCCTATCCCTGCATACATCTACCACCATCCTAATGCCTTACAGTTGTAGTCATTATAATTCCCAGCACTCCTCTCCTCACTGTCTGGACATATCTGTGTGCACACATCCGGAAAATTGCTGTTGTCATTTCAGACTGACTTGAGTAAATCACTTCTTGTTCGCTGACCTTTGACCTCTCACCTGTCACACACACACGGTTACTTCCAGCCGTCAGTTAGTGCACCGACCCAGGTCCAAATCAGCCGTAACAGAAACATGTTGTGGTTAAATATTCACAGGTTTGGACAGCGCAGAGGGAGCTCGTCACCTCAAGCTGAGACAATGAAATATTAAGTTAAAGGTGTATTGTATAACTTTTCTTGTGGAGGGTCCATCACCTGTCATTTCTGTGGACGTCTGTCATTTCTCTACCTGAAGTTTATGACAGTATGACAATTCATTCACAATTCACAATTACATATGGCTCAAAAATGTCCAGGAAAACATTCTGACTGTGAGTGATGTCGCCTCTCCACAGATCTGACCTGTAACTTGGTCAGATGTGGTCATCAACAAAGATACAAAGGTTTTAAGGGACAGTACAGACCTCATTTCCTAGTGCGCGAGTGTTGGAGATGTGTGGAGACACTTTTTTAAATATTCCATCCAGTCCTTGTATTTGCAGAGGTCACTGGTGCTAGGCTAGTGCATGTCAATGGCCATAGTTATCCTGCCACTAAAAACAGTCTTACCCACTCCACAAAACACCTGAAGCAAATCTATTAATACATCAGACTGTCAATGTGAATGTCTTTGTCAACAGAATAATTTTAGAAGTAAAACTAACCTTGAAGGATTTATGTCTGAACAGCAGTGAGTTGTACTTCCTTATAGAAAGCTTGGCAGCGGCGGACTGATATATGAGAAAATAGTCCCTCAACATGCGACGATTCATGTGGTGCAAGGTTAGTTTTATTTCAGACATTATTCTATCAACACAGACATTTACATCGACAGTCTGGTGTAATAATAAATTTGCTTTGCACCTCCGGGCCCGTCCCAACACTCGGTCCTGGTTCAGTCCTGGTTTAGGCCAGTTTAGACCTGGTTTAGTCCTGGTTTAGTCCTGTTCTAGTCCTGGTTCAGTCCCTCTGTACATCACTGAAATGGGAAACGACCTTTATCCATTTTTTGTTTGTTTTTTTGGAGACAAATAATGTCAACAATAGATGTTTTTTTTTTTTTTTAATGAATGAATGATACATGGATTATGCAGGCTCATCGATAGAAATTTGGGGACCCAGAGCAAGAAGACTCACCCCCCACCCCACCCACCCCTGCTGACTCCCCAGCATGGATGTATTTTAAAATCTGGACATAGTGATGCCAGCTTCAACCTTTCGCAAGTCGTTTTTGTGACCATTTGTGGCACTTAAAGCACTTCTCCCATAGAGCACAATGTACTGTAAACACAAACTGCTCATGTTCGACTGACAGGGACCTCCAGACAGATTTCATGACTATTTTTTTTTCCTATTTTCGGATCAGGACCCGAGCAGGAGAGTTCAGGATGTACTGCAGCTGTCTTACCACTCATTTGGAGAGGCCAGTGAGCGGACTGAAAAGGTAAGTCTAACCCTCTGGAGACAAACGCATGGATAAGTCTGATATCCAGATTTTTGCAGCTTTCCTACATGACTATTTTGATCTCAGCATTGCAATATAATGCTAATTTTCATATTGAGCAAAATGAAAACAAAGAAAACCCTCAAGTCTTTAAGTTTTAGCTCTACACTCACTACACTTTTACACATTGTCTTGTTTCCAACTAATTCTGTTTGGCTTTGAATTTTTAATACATTTGCCTTGGACCATTTTACTAAAAAAAAGGGGCTTTTTGGCTGTTTCTTTAAATGTTGGATGATACTGTGTGTAATAAATAAAGCGTAATAAATGCTTGGGGTGTAGTTCAACTTTAAATGAAGCAGGATTTGCACCACGGAGGTCGGCTAATTCAAGCCTTGTAAATGTGAAGGCTGAAGTCCATTTCCTCCAAGCGAGACTTTACTTTACGAAACTAGCCAGTGTAACGGAGTTAAAAATGCACTCATGACTTTTTCCTTGTTTGTATTTTATGTTTCATTTTAATTTATATGCAAACCATATCATTTTGACCTTTTATTTTGAAAACCAGAAGTGTGCTCTGCTCCAATGTATTTTATTTTGATAGTTTAATTTCCCCTTTCAGCAGCATGTTGGTGAATGCAGTCCTGGTTTAGTTCTGTTTTAGTCCTGGGATCAGTCCTGGTTTAATCCTGTTTTAGTCCTAGCTCAGTCCTGTTTTAGTCCTGGTTCAGTCCTGGTTTAGTCCTGTTTTAGTCCTGGTTTAGTCCTGGGATCAGTCCTGGTTTAGTCCTGTTTTAGTCCTGTTTTAGTCCTGGGATCAGTCCTGGTTTAGTCCTGGTTTAGTCCTGTTTTAGTCCTGGTTTAGTCCTGTTTTATTCCTGGGATCAGTCCTGTTTTAGTCCTGTTTTAGTCCTAGCTCAGTCCTGTTTTAGTCCTGGTTCAGTCCTGGTTTAGTCCTCGTTTAGTCCTGGTTTAGTCCTAGCTCAGTCCTGGTTTAGTCCTGGTTCAGTCCTGGTTCAGTCCTGGTTTAGTCCTAGCTCAGTCCTGGTTTAGTCCTCCTGGTTCAGTTCAGGGATCAGTGGTGGTTTAGTCCTGGTTCAGTCCTTTTTCAGTCCGTATGCGGCGCAAAAGTCCGGCATCTCCAGTTTTTATTATACTGTAGATCCATTTTCAAAACTGGACGAAATGGGAAACGGCCATTATCCGTTTTTTCCATTACTCGTTTAAACACAAAATCGAAAATTGAAAAAAAAAATCGTTATCCGTTTTTTCATTTTGTTTTTTTTGGAGACAAATAACAAAGAAAATTTCGTTTCTTCGTTTTCTTACTTTTGTTTTGAACGAATGATACACCGATTATCCCAGGGAAAGCAATAACATCTCCATGGAAACAAGTAGCTGACGTTCCACCAGAAAAGTTACACAGTGCAGCTTTAAGAACCAAAGAACCCTATTAACCTTTGGACATTCTTTGAGCATTTGAAAAGCCTTCCCACCTCACAATAATCTGCTCTTAAAGACTGAAGTGTTTATCGTGGTGTGAGGCCACTTTGAAGTATTTGCACACAGATGAGGACTTGGAGGACTTGTATTCTCAGGTTGTATTTAAACAAACAATAAATACATTATTATAATCTATGTTGACCACTTAGATGTTCCTTAAGTCTTTCTCAGAACAGATAAGGAAATGGCATACGGACGCTGCCCTAATATAAATGCTAATGCAGTCAAGATAAGTAATTATCACATCCAAGATTTGCGAGTTCACAAACACGGAGAATCCATCTTGCCACACTGGCGTCGATTCAAGTCGATGGAGGCGGTAGTGTGTGGGTAGCTCTTAGAGATACTTAAGAGAGCAGTGCACACTAATGTATTTTTCTTTATATTATGAAAAACGTGTTGCACATTTTTGTCATTGGTATTGTGTTTATGCAACCGTAGACTTGTGAGTAGTTTCTTCATTTCTTGGGATTCAGAAAACACTTTTCCAATACTTTGGGCTTCAGGTCACTGGTTACATCTGTGGGTTCTGAGAAATCAATGAGTGAAGCACAAACCAAGAGAAGTTTGATTTTGTTGTCTCCTTTGTACTGTCCAAATCTGTCTCGATGCATGGAGGAGGGAGTGGGGACTGATATCCTTTTACATTGATTTATATATCAATATTTGTTGTTTGCAAGAAGTGTAGATCTTTCTGTTGTCTGGCGAACATTAACCAAGATGTATGGTTTCATTTAGTATTCAGTAAATATATGTTGAGATGACAATGACAACTGATCCAGTTCCCACTCAGACCAAGTTATGCTCATATCAGCTTACAATGATTTTATTCCAAATTCACTTTTTACTTTGTTTAAAATATTTGTTAACACTTTATAATAACTACACCTTACTTAACCTTAATAAAGCATGAACAAAGATTTAATTAATAATGATTCATGCTTAGTAAATGCTTAATAAAGCATAATTTGCCTTCACTTTAGAAAAGCTCTCAAAAAGACTTAACTAACAGATAACAGCTGCCTGAATGATCATTGCATTGTATTATTAGTAAATCATTCTCTCATAGCTTACTAATCATTAATAAATGCTCAAATGGTTAGTCCATGAGTAATTAAGTATGAAATAATTATGAGTAACTATTTACAGCACAGGCAAATTCAGTGCAAGTGCTAATTAAGGTAGTAATTAAGTAGTTACTAAGCATGAATCATTATTAATTAAGTCTTTGTTTATTATTAATTAAGCCTTTGTTCATGCTTCATTAATGCTAAAGAAGGTGTAGTTATTATAAAGTCTTACTAAATATTTGGTTGTATGTTAATCCAGTAAACCCTGAATGATGTTTCTGATGTGTGTGGTGTTCAAGTCTCTGTGCCGGTTCATTCTGAGCCCACTCCACTTCGCTCACGTCTTGGACATCACTCTCACAGCGGTATGTTTCCGTGCCGACAGTCTCTGAGGGTTTCCGTGGTGACAGCATCCTGTGTCACCTTGGCAGCCGTTGCCGGGTGATGGAGCGTGTTGTTGAGTGGACTTGTGATGCTGGCGCAGTGGGTTGCACAGTGTGGGGCCCTACTGTTGAGATGCACTGTCCGAAAACTTTTAACAAGGACAAGAAGTTAGATTGGAAAGATAACGTCTAAACAATCCATTTCAGATTTAAATGTCATTTCAAAAAGCATTAAATCCTGATTCAAATATGTGGAGCCATTATAATTTTGTTTTGCCCTCATCCCAGCACTCCACATTTGGCTTTCATGTGACTGTTCATGGCTTTCAGCGTCCTGTTATATGGAGCCATTGTGACGATGGTTGATAACTTAAAATTTTTATTTATTTATTTATTTGTTTGTTTTTTTATTGTTTTGTTAATTGCCAAGGCAACCATTCTAATTCCATGTCATTCTGAAACCCATGGATAGGTATATGTAGCTTGTTATTTACTGACCAACCAAAGAACTTTATTTTCTCTTGTTAGAAACTTGACTTTGTGGTACATTCACACAACATAAATCAATATCTATATCCATGACCCTTGTTTTTAACATAAAAAACAACATAAATATACAGATACAATAGGGGAGTAAAGGCTGCCACACATAAAATACAGGAGAATTTGCCTGATGTTGGCTGCGATTTGCTTCTCAGGCATGACCCAACTTTTTGTTTTCATATGTGATTTTGAAACCGCTGCACTCCTCGTGTGTGTGTGTGTGTGTGTGTGTGTGTGTGTGTGTGTGGTGTCAGTGTGACTCTGAGCTGCTCTGTCAGATCGTTACCACCAAATATCAGCAACCCTACGGCAAGAGCTAATAAAACAAAGTGTCAAGGTTAGACAGAGTGACGGAAACCGATACAAACATGTGACGAAAAGATACAAACTTGGAAATAGCGAAAATATTTATTACTCACCTCTTGTAAAGTTGTACATTGAAACTACAGCATCTCATCCATGTTATCTAATTTGACCTCTTAAATACAGTAATAACACCCAGTCCACAAAACAGCACTGTTAATCCAGTTTGACGTGTTCTTTAAAAGTAAAAAGGCAAGAGTAGTTCCTCACGTGTGTCTGTTTACATCCACACAGCGCATGGATCAAGGTGAAGCTGCAGATTAGCGATGGTGGCTCCACTTCCTTTGTACTTTATCGCCAACCTTTTAAAAATCATGTATCTGAAGTATTGCACCACATTTCACAAATAATAATAACACACTTGCAGTGCAGTGCTCTGATCTTTTGAACACTTAAGAGTCTCAGAGCGAGTCGTTTTACGCTAGACGGGAAACAGCTGACGCGGGGTGGGTTCACAGCTTTGCAGCCTGTGGTATGCAGACATGTCCTGCTACAGTCTTTGCGATCTGAGATTTTAAGTCTCATACAATTCTCCTTGTGTCTGTGGTGTGCGCAAGTTACAAAATCATTTACGACCAAAAATCCTGTAGTGTGTGGCGGCCTTTAGTAGATTACACAAGGTCCTCATTCTCCTTGTTCAGTGCTTGTACAAAAGTCTCATTGAAGTTGGCACAAAAGAGGAGATGGCCCTCTTGGTTCTCAGAGTGAGAGAATCTCCTGTCAGATGGGAGCAGTCTGTACTGGTCATGGAGACAGTGAGTGGACTCTGAGGAGATTAGTGTGCCCTTTTTTCATACCGACTTTGAACTATGCTGTGCTCCAGTTGTCCTTAAAGCCACATGTCTGTGTTGTACATGTACAGTATATATGACCAAAGCGGCTCTCAGGGTGAAAATTAGTCTGCTGTGTGTCTGCATCTAATATTTACTATGAAGCAGGAAGTGTGTTTGCATGCTAATGTTTATTAACTTTACTGTCACTGTAAACTAACCTCTTGATATTTTGACTTAGGCTACGTTCAGACTGCAGGGCTTAACTCTCAATTCTGATTTTTTTGTGAAATCCGATGTTTTTGCGAGGTCGTTCACATTTCCACTTAAATGCGACTTGTATGTGACTCCAGTGTGAACTTTAAATGGCCCGAAAATGTCCCGCATGTGACACTGGAGGACACGATGACGTCAACCACAGCGAGCGTGCTCTGTGTTTACGGAGGTTGTCCAAACATGGACGCGAGCACTGAGCACCTGGAGATTTTAAAGTTCCTCCTGTACCGCAGCCAGAACATGAACAAATTACTTGTTTTAAAGAGGAGATTGAGAAGGAGAAGGACGAGGTTTTTGGCCGTGGTGTTTTGTGGGGCAGTGGCAGCAACGTCCGTTGAAAGGAACGTGTGGATGTGGAGACGTAGCCAAGAGTGGTGAGTGGTGATGTGCTTCACTTCAGCGACATGGAGTTCATTAACAATTTTCGCCTACTTCAGCGCAGAATAGTGACGTTTGTGGCTTGTTGATAACGTGTAGGTCGGATGAATGCGCTTTGGACGTTCACACTGAAGTTGCATGTCAAAAGATCGG
Source organism: Boleophthalmus pectinirostris (assembly GCF_026225935.1). Lineage (NCBI taxonomy): Eukaryota > Metazoa > Chordata > Actinopteri > Gobiiformes > Gobiidae > Boleophthalmus > Boleophthalmus pectinirostris. Next base: position 11,937,023 of record NW_026571299.1, read on the forward strand.
ATATGTATCGGTTTCAGGACCACATATCCAAGTGGTCTGGGTCACATTTGAAAAAATCGGATCTGTGTCATTCAGACTGTCATTAAAAGATCAGATACAGGTCACATACTGTAGGGGCCAAAAAATCGGATTTGGGTCACTTCAGGCTGCAGTCTGAACACAGCCTTAGTTTTAAAGTGCACTGCGTAACATTTCGACACCGGATGTCTCCAGGGAAATGCTCCCTATTCACAGAAGGAATTATTGTACTTTTGGGCAATAAAAACTAGCCAGGCTGGAGCCACCTGGTGCCTCCACTCAGTTTCATTTCTCTTTAGTGACTAGGTCAGGAATCGAAATACACTAGACGATTTGCAAAACCCCCGGAAGTGTGAGTCTGGACATCAACCAATCAGCAAAGAGTGCCCGGACTCACATTCTGTGTTGGCAACGATTCCCGAGATCGAGGATTTACAGCCGGAACAAAGAGAATGTTTGGTGAATTTTATCAAGGGGAAAGACGTTATTGTCCTTCTTCCTATGGGATTTGGGAAAAGCTTAATATACCAGTTAGTCCCATTAGCGGAGCATTACATACGTCAAGACCAAATAGCAGTGATTGGTTAAATTAAAAAAGTAGCTGCCAACCGTCGAGCGAATGAATTCTAATGTTCCGAAGTCAGACAGTTTCTACGAAGTGAAACCGATGAATCAGGCTAAATAGAAACACCCATAATGAATAAATGCTAATGATATGTTTAAAGTCACACCATGGAGACGAGCAGGTGGCACCTAAAATGAGCTAGTTCTGTTTTTCTTGTTTTTAAAGACCATAAAAAACAGTTACTACACCTTTAAATACTGTAAACCCCGAGTGCCATTTCACTGAACACAGTTTTACATTTGACCAAACTGGACCACCTCTTGTATTTAGACTTGTTTCATCGAGACTCTCAACAGTCAAAAAACTGTTTGGAGAGAGAAAGTGAGAGGGACTAACCAGCAGTGAGATGGATGGCTATAATTATACCCAAGAAAGAGGGACATCTATTTTAACTAAAGTGTTTAATCAGGCTGGTGTGTAAACAAAGAGATGAATGGGAGACAAGCTAAAGTGTTTAAGCAATAATAAAAATCCCTCTGGACTGAGGAGTTTGGGAAGGTTCAGTGAGTGGCTGTGAGTCTCGCATTACGCTCGGCTGGCTCTTGGCTAAAAATAACAGATATAGGCCAGGAAGTCAGACAAAGAAAAAAGATGTTGTCATCAGAATAACAAAAAAAGAGATAATTCTTAACGTGCGAGCATGCAAATCAGTTCAATTTGTTAGCAGTGCAAACAGGCATGCAGTAATTGAATCAGACAAGCGAAAGACATCTCATTTAACAAGAGCTATTGTGCTTGTGTCTCTTATATAGTTAGAACATAATGATTCAAGGGTGTCATACATTATAATTTGCACATCTTAAATCACAATATACATCTAAAATCTTGTAATAAAAGAAACAAGTCCACTGAGTTCCACGTTAGAAAAGTTGTGGTGGGAGCAGACATCGTCGTAAACGTCATCACAACATAGGCTACGTTCAGACCGCAAGAGTTAATGCTCAATTTAGACTTTTTTGTGAAATCAGATTTTTGTGGTGAGGTCGTTCACATTTCCAATTAAATGCGACTTTTATGTGATCTCCAGTGTGAACTTTAAATGGCCCAAAAGTGTCTCGCACGTGCATTGGAGGACACAACGATGTCACATGCAGCGAGTGTGCTCAGTGTTTAGGGAAGTCACCTAAACGCTGGGCTTGTCTCCCAAAATACGGTCCAGTTCTCGGTAAAATGGACAGGTTACACGTCCACGGCCGCTTCATTTGTTTGAGACTTTAGCCTGCTTGTATTTGGCTCGCAGGCTCTTTATTTTCCGTTGACACTGGAACCAGGACCGTCTGTAGCCACACTCGGACATTTCTTTGTCAATCATTTCAAAAAACGCCCGGTTCAGATAAGAGTTCTCCAATTTGGCTTGAATACAGTGATCCCCCAAATATGAATGAACTCGCCTGACGTGTAGGTGGGATGAATTTGACCTGGTCGTTCAGACTGAAGTCGCATGTCAAAAGATCGTATATGGGCCCGGTCAAGTAGAAGTAAACAACAAGGCCAAAAATTCAAGTTAATGTATCTGATATAAAAATATATTCAACAGATACATATGTACTCTAGTTTATGAAACTGTGTACTTTTTTCTGTACCATTTTTGGTTCTAAAGTTACATACGTTTTAAACAGACCATGTATGAAACATGGAACAAAAATTATTTCCCAAATTTCAAAGACCTGCAAATCATGTAAATAAATGGATGTATTTCATCATATCTTGTGTTATTCGATCTTTGAACTGTTCATGAAGGTACATGATTTATTTTATTTTTTTATATGTATTTAAAATGATAAAAAATTTGCTTGGAAGGACTGACATATTTTATAGAAATAGTTTCCTTTCATTTTGAAGTAATATTAAAGTATTCAGAAGAAAAAAGCTGACAAATTATGCTAAATCATGCACCTTCTACTTGTTTGCACAATTTGCCCTCCGTTACTTTTCCCTCCGTTACCATGACCTTTCTTAATAAAAAATCTCATTACTCAAAAAGTAAGAGGTTTTTCAACCTAATCTTGTACCATATGGTAGAAAACTATATGAAGGGATATTCAAACCAGTTTGTTAAGGATATGTAAGTGAGAACTGGTAGTTATCGCTGTTTGGATTTATTGCTCAAAAAGTGCTGCATATTTCATTCCCTCCGTTACCGACATGAATTTTTAAATTTTTTGTCAACAACTTGAAAGAATATCACAGGATTAACTTTACCCTGTTGGAGTGTAACTCTTTCCTACATTCTGATACTTTACTTATTTCAATAGTCCCTCTAGTTTGTGAATAAGAGCTATTTGAATGTAAAAAATCTGCCCGTTTCCCTCCGTTACCGCTTGACTGGACCCATATGTATCAGTTTTAGGAGCACATATCCAAGTGGCAGAGTCGGCGTCAGAGCACATCTACTGGAGGGGCATGGGTCACCAGCAGGGGGGGCACTGCCATTTGAGAAATATTTTAATGCGGTGGAGTCATACACAGCAGACATGCTATCAAACACGTTTTTCTTTAACAGTATTAGGCTAATTATGTGTTGTTATTATAATCATTATTATATTAAGATTATTAATATTATTAGCTGCAATAGTTGTTGAGGCTGTGTGGTAGACGATACGCACACAAGACAATAATAAAAGGTTGAGGTTTATTAAAAAAACAATAAGTCCTGCCACTGGTTGTAAACATTAAACAACAGCCTCTCGTCAAAAACACCTCTGAACTAGAAATAACCACGCATCGGACAGCACCAGGGCTGTAGTCAACGTGGTACGCGAGTCGCCGTCCAGTCCAGTCCTGTCCTATAGAGACCTGAGACTTGAGGGACCGGGACTAAACCAGGACTAAACCAGGACTAAACCAGGACTAAACCAGGACTAAACCAGGACTAAACCAGGACCAGTGGCGGCTGATGGTATAATTTTTGGGAGGGGCATCAAGTGCAAAATTATAAATATATATTATGAATAATATATGTATTATATATATAGGCTGTAGTATTGTAACAAATACCAGAAACAGACATTTTGGTTAGTATTGGCTGAACAGTATCGATCAGAGCACAATGAACAGCCAAGCACAAACTTTACGCAACAACACAACGTAACACACCGCTCACACCCAGACCCAACAACGTCAGTAAAACTACAATAAGAGACATGAACACAGATGCCGCTCCTACAGCACACGACAGAACAACCAGAGCAGCTCCATCGCACCCACCAGCTCATTTACGCACTATTTAACTATTAACACTATAACACTATTTAACTATTAACACTATAACACTATTTAACTATTAACACTATAACACTATTTAACTATTAACACTATAACACTATTTAACTATTAACACTATAACACTATTTAACTATTAACACTATAACACTCTTTACCTGTGAGGCTCCAAATTCAGATTTGCCGCAAACTAATGAAAACCAGCCTCTTACCTTCTCCAGAGACTGAAGCAGAATGTTTCCTCTGTCCACTGTCCCACTGGTTCTGTTTCCAAAAGTCTATTGTCCAATATGAAGAGATGAAACTGGTCCAAATCCCGGTCCAGTCTGGTCCGTGACGCGAGGTCCAGGAGCCGAGTGCACAAGATGGTTGTAAAATGAGTCTTAATCCCACTTCCCACTTCAATCTGAAAGTTACAGTCAGTCCATATCAGCACCAGGTAGAATTATGCCTCTGCGCGCTACGCTCAGGTCAAACTTTTACACCCAGAAACGAGCGGGCAAAGGCGGATAGAGCAGCGAGCGACTGCGCTGGCCCCGGCGGCGGCAGCGAGAGTCCCAGCGGGGACTGCCCCGAGTCCGGGCATCGACAGCCCCGGGTCCCGGCGGCGGGTCTGTCAGGTCGGGTCTTTGTCTCTGTTCTCGCCATTTCCTGTGTGGAGCTTTAAGCTAAAGTAGCAGCTGCCGCTAATCGTGGAGCTGCTACGAGTTGACGCAGTAGGTTGACGTGACGTGACGTGAGTGACAGGACAGTTGTCCAATCACACTACACTACATAAACAGACTGTGATGTCATTGATGTCACAGTAAAGTTTGTGCCCTCAGCCCGAAGTGAAATGCGCCAATCAAAATCATTTTAAAATAGTAATAATAACGGCCTGTTGGGGGGTGGGGCACCAGTGGCCGCTAGGGGGGGCACGGCCCTCAAATGCCCCACCTTGCCGCCGACACAGCCAAGTGGCCTGGGTCACATTTGAAAAAATCTGATTTGTGTCGTTCAGACGTGTCATTAAAAGATCAGATACAGGTCACATAGGGGTGAAAAAATCAGATTTGGGTCACTTCAGGCTGCAGTCTGAACGTAGTGGTAAAGCGTCGCTCAGTTGTAGGCATCTCCAGTGGACAGCTCCAGATCACACCAGTGAGTAGCAGAGTTTTTCTTCCTTTTGTACCAAAATATCTACACAATGCTGCCGAATTTTACCTGTATCACTGATCAAGAAAATGAAACTGGAGCAGGGACCCTCGTAGGAGCTGGAGGAAGTGTCCAGGGTGAGGGAAGTCTGGGAGTCCCTGTGTAGTCTGCTGCCCCCACGACCCGGCCCCGGATTAACAGGAGAATGGATGGATGGGCTATATAAGTAAAAATCATTATTATTATACTGTGGAACATTCTAGACAAAGCAAAAACATTTCCAGGGAGACAGGCAGGTGTCAAAACCTCTACTAGAAAAATGTTATGCAATGCAGTCTATGGGGAAAGTGAATGAGAAAGCTGCTGCTGAGCTTCATACTGCGCCCAAACCAGCCAAGCAAAACACATTTATTCGCAACATATGACTCCCCTCACGCCCTGACTCCAGAGTGAACTGTACGTACATTTTGCAGTACAATGGGATGTCTATAGGGGCCCCTCCGCTTTGTACTCAGATCAGTACACACTCACCTCCCCCAGCGCTCAGGATCGGTGGGAGCCTTCAGTAATGCAGACGAGGCCTTTGAGTTCCAGGTGAAATCTCCCAGGGGTGGATATGAACCAGCGTGAATGAGAAGCAGCTCCAGTCTGTGGGCTGTAGCGCCTCGGGCCTGCCTCCGTCAGCGTCATGTACGGCTCTGATGGAAAGCCTGACTTCACCTGCTCCACGGTGGAAAGACTCTAAGAAATACTAACAGCACATACCCTGCAAAATAATGTTGACTAAGTACATCACTGTTTTACCAGTTGAGAAACAGTCGATTCAAATAAGAGAATGCATTTCTTTGAGGCAGGTCTTGTTTATATTTGATAAAGTAGTTTTGATAGTCAGAGAGCGGAGGGTTCTTGTGTTGCCTGGCTCCAGTTATCCATAAATATCAGTCTAATAAATAAATAAATAAGCAGTGGTGGTTGAAAAGTTGAATAAAGTTAGAAATTATTTGGTCAAGGATATACGATCTCTGAATCTGATCATTCCAACTACAAAATGTCTAGTGTGTTTTACAACCTTTAATACGTGGATTTAATCTTCTGGGTGACAGTGGCTCAGTGGAAACAGCTGTGGTCTCCCCACCTGAAGGTCAGAGGATTGATTTCTGCTTGAACTAAGTTCTGGTTCAAGACACCTGCGTTGCTTAGTATGAATGATGGGTGTGAGTGATCGGTGGTGGGCGGAGAGACTGATGGAGCAGATTGGCAGCCTCCATCAGTCTGCCCCAGGGCAACTGTGGCTACAATAGTATTTTTAAAAAAGGAAAGAGATTCACACTGCAGTTCAGTTCATGTCTGAAGAAGAGATTAACGCCATATTATGGTGTCACTGAAAAAAATATATATATATAAAATTAAATAAAAAATACAAGCTTCGTAGAAATGCAGTGTGGATCTCTTTCCTCTTTTTTGTACTATTTTTGCCTTTGAATGCAACACACAGTAGTAATTTTTGTTGGAAGTGCATGTCCCTATCTACCATTACAATAGTAATTTACCATCACCGAGTACTGAATGACTGTTTACTACAGCCTGGCACTTTGAGAAGCTTTAACAAGCCTGTAAAATAAATAATAATAATAATAAAACTTTTATAAAGCACTTTTAAAAACAAGGTTTACAAAGTGCTGTACAAGCAACAAAGAACAAAATAAACAAAGCATAAAAATATCATGCAGAAGGCACACAAAAACAGACAATGAGGCAATGTAAAGTGCACTAATAAATAATAAATAAATAATAAATAATTCATGATAAATAAAAATAAAGCAGTGTAGAAGCTGTTTAGCTTTGTTATATTTGCAGCAAAAGGTGAAAAGGGGGCTTCATTACTTTGTACCTTGTAGTCAGTGAAGAGCAATTAAATTTATACACAGATTTAATCTCTGTATCATCTCATATAGGGCCATCCTGAGAAGTCTTTGTTCACAAATCTTTTCCAACAGTTTAGTTTGATTCTGTGAAACCTGAGGAGAGGCCACTTATGTAGGTGAAAGAAACTCTTTCACTCTTTCATCTCAGATGTACTTTGTGACTTTACACAGAGTCTGTGTGTAATGGTGGATGGGAAGGGCTGGTGGTTTTATGTCTTTTATTTTATTTTAAACTTTCTCTTACTTAAAGATATGGGCAGCCTTCGCCTCTGCCCAGTCCACTCACGCCACGGTACTTGAAAAAATACATAACAAACAACATCAGAGCTCCACAACTCAGTGATTTTATTGACCAAAATGGCAAGTGGTGTCTGGCTCACTCCGTCTTTCTTAGTCATTATTTAAGCAACTGACTGTGTAAGGTCATAAGAAGAAAATAACTTTGTAGCAACACTTTAATATAATCTACAGAAAATATAGTTTAAAGGTGCATTGTGTAACTTTTCTGGTGGAGGGTTCCTCAATTTTCTCAGTGGAGATGTTATTGCTCTGCCTGAAATGTTTCACAGAATGGTATTACACCTTTTTATCTTCATGGAGACCAAACCAAACCAAGTTACAGGTCAGATCTGTGAAGAGGCAACCCCACTCAGTTTTTTTTAAGGTATTTTTAAGATATAAAACCACCTGTAATTGAGTAAATGTAAGGCAGAGCAAGGACATCTTCATAGAAATAAGCATGTGACCCCCAACCAAAAGTTCCACAGTGCACCTTTAATGCCATTTTATTGCAGAAATGTGGATAATGTCTTTTTTTTTTTTTAAGTGTCTCTCAATTTCAGGGCAGAGAAAGACACAAAATGCGAGGAGTCCATTCCAATTACCATCTGGATAACGCTCTCATGACAATATCGCTTTGCCAGCACGTGCCCTTTTCGCTCGCTCCAATCAATTAAGACTAAATCATCATTTCGCTCCACTAATTAGCGTTAGCAGATTAGCACTTATTACAGTGGAATGCATTATATTTGTCATTTCCTCTTCCCCCGTTTAAACCATTCCCCAGACTGTATCTAAAATGGGAATTGAATTAAAATGTTAAATTAGAGTGATTCAATTAATGAGCGAGCTATGGGAGAGTGTGCAAGGTTCTCTGGGTACGACAGGGCCTTCTCATGGGGTAAGAGGTTTATTAATAATGTTGAGGATTTGAGCGTCTTGGCAGAGGAAGGTGATCCGTCACTGTCAGTAACCCAGAAAAGCTCTTCTCCGGGGAATCTCTCTCAGGAAAAGAAAGGCCTGAAAGCGAATAGAAGAAGACTTGGAATGGTGAAATCTACAGCAGCGAAGGCGCCAAGAACCAAGAAATACTGATATCTTTTTTTTCTTTTAACTTTTCAAATATAGTACATCAGTGAGCCAAAACATTATGACCACTGGTAAAGTTCTACATTGCCATTTTTTTGTAAATGAAACACAGCAATTGAACAATGATAAAGGGCCCGTTCCAGCTGCTATTTTAGTACTATAAGTCACACTTTTTTTCCATGGTTTGGGTGGTCCTGCGATTTATACTCCGGTGCAACTTATATATTAAATTTTTCAGACTGACAGCCACGAGAGGGCGCTCTAAGCTTGTATGTCTGTTTTCTATGCATGTCTTGTGCAGAAAAAGCCGCTGTCCTGCTGCAAGCCATCCTGTACGGTGTGGTCTGCTGGAGCAGCAGCATCACAGAGAGGGAGAAGAAGAAGCTGGACAAGGTCATCAAGAAGTCCAGCTCTGTCCTGGGCTGTTGTCTGGACTCAGTGCAGGAGGTGGGGGACAGGAGGGTCCTGACTAAGGTCATCTCTATGCTGGGCCATGAGTCTCACCCCCTGCAGGAGGCTCTGTCTGCTCTGGAGAGCAGCTTCAGTGACAGACTGATTCACCCTCGCTGTGTGAAGGAGAGGTTTCGCAGGTCTTTCCTTCCTGCTGCTGTCAGACTTTACAACAAACACTGTTAACACTGAACATGTACCAGTCAATCATAACCATGTGCAATTATTTTTAAGTCTATTTTTAAATTATTTTAAGCTATTATTTATTATCTGTGTTACCTTTTCCTGCTGTTCTGAAATTGTGCGTTGCAACATTGGAATTTCCCCACTGTGGGACTAATAAAGGCATATCTTATCTTATCTTATCTTAAGTAGTGAAATATTCAGCCGAAAACGGTAATCGAGCAGCAGAAAGAAAGTTTTGTGAGGGACTGTCAGAAAGTGAGGATGTGCCGTGTCTGGACTTCAGTGACAACCAAAGTTGCGCAGAGTTGCTCAGAAGTGACGCCGAGGATGAAGAATTCAGTGGATTCAATGGATTTAGTGATTTGGAGTGAGATGGAGAGTTTGGTAAACTTATGTTATGTTGTTTATGCTATAGTTATCTGAACAACTATTAACATATGTTATGTTAACATACCAGATGTCTATTCAGCCTATTGTTCTCTGTTCTGTTGTTATTACTATAACTTGCCTTTCAAGATGAAAAGTCTGTTCTTGCTCTCTGATTTTATAAAATAAATTTCCCCCAAAAAGTGTGACTTATAGTCTGGTGTGACATGTTTTTCATTATGCATTTTTTGGCTGGTGCGACTTATACTCCGGAGTAACTTATAGTCTGAAAAATATTGTACATTGTCTTGGAAAAAAATCATGTTAGATAGATAGTTTTATTTATTTATTGTGATCTTAGCCAAGTTCAGAATCCTTGGCTCTAGTCCAGGGGTCACTAGACTTTTTTTCTCTGGGGGCCACATTATCACTCCTGACTTTGATGGGGGCCGGGTTCGGGTCGGCCGTATAACAGAACTGTACAACCCTGACCGCACAGATTATATTCTTTGAAAACCACCACAGTTTCTTTACATATCAGACAAACTGCACGGTCCTTACACTGAACAAAAAAAATAATCAGTCATCCACAGTTCTCTGTAAACTCTGCGCTCTCTGTCAACTTTTTGTACTTTAACACTCACCATTTTGCAATTTTTAACCGCACTACAGAAATCTATGTGTGCGTTGACTGTCACTGGTTGATTTCCAGCTTGTCAAGTAACAAAAATTTGGCAGCAAATGTAAATATGTCATATAATTATTTAAATATAAATATAAATACTTCATATAAATATCATTGTTTTATTGAAAAAAAAATCTACAAAACACAAGATGCAGACGTGTTATTATTTGCCAAAAAGTAATTACAAAAAATACAGACAACTTTTGAAGACTGCGGGCCGGAGTCACTAATAGAAATGATCAGGTTCAACATTTATGAATTTACCTTTTAGATTTTTCATGTAATCAAAAGGAAAGGGACATTTTAGAATCTGAAAACCACCAATACCCAGCGGCGTTTCGACATAGTTACAAACACTCACCTGTAAAGTTACACATTACTATAAAATATAATATGGATATGTTTTCTAATCCATTTTCAAAAAAATCCAAAATAAGAAAAGTCATATTTCTTGAGCTATTAAACTATTGATTGACTTGAGCGTGACACACAGAGACAGTGAAGGCCAGTCTGGATTAGTCAGCTCACTGATTTGCATAATGTATTTAGAACGGAAATCTGGATCTGCACCCAGACATTAACTTTAAGGCATAAATTATCTTTTAAATGGTGCATCTACAGTCAAGTCAAGCTTATTACGTTAATGGGAAAGTTGGCAGAAATGAGGAATTGAGAGTGTCTAGTTGAAAATTGCACTAATACATACTTTTTACAGATAGTTACCACCATGTTTTTTGCAGATTTGGTACTGATTAAGGTCATTTTTATTTATTTATTTTTTAAAATAAGTGTATGGTAATGAGTTGCTATATCAAGGTGTCCATGGGTTTGTCTCCTGTGAGCTTTAAGCCATGTTATAATGTTACCTCCTCAAAAACAGACCTGGAGTTGTGTTTTTGCTTTTTTGTTTTTGAGTAACCCTTTATTATCCATCTCTTTACATCTCCAAAGCTCAAAATGCTCTTTTCCATCATCTCAAAATAGCGTAATATGGGCCGTTTAAATGCATAAAAGTGTTAACTGGTGCTTCATTTGCCTTGGCTTTTATGTACATTATTAATAAGATAAACGTTAAATTGTCCCACAGTGGGGAAATTACAGTGTGAAACAAAGTTCAAGAACAGTAGGAGAGTAAGAATATGCAATCAAAATCAAGATAATGGTAAATTATACCATAAAGATTTACAATAGACACAAAAACTAGCACAAAACTGTGAGTAAAGTAAATGTTTGTTTGACTCTGGGAATTACGGATTTAAAGGTCCTGTATTACACTAAACTGACTCTTGTGAGCTTTAAGTCATGGGTTTGTGTGTTAAACATGTGAATGAAACAAAACACAACTCCAGGTGTGTTTTTAATGATGAAACATTATAACATAGATCAGAAAACAGTCTAATATGAGCTCTTTAAATGCATAAAAGTGTTAACTAGTGCTTCATGTGCCTTGGCTTTTGTGTTCTTATACATAGTGTACTGCAGTGGTGAACCATGGACCTGGACCCTGGGCCTTCACTAGGAACAATTCCTGGCTATCATGACATCATTTATTAAAAAAGAAAAACTAAATGAAGTGAATCACACATCAATCATCACCTGTATTACCCTAAATTGACTCTTGTGAGCTTTAAGCCCTGTTAAAATACTGTTTCCTCATCACAAACATACTTGGAGTTGTGTTTCATTCACACGTGTTTGACTTATTGAGTTATTATTATAAGTCTCCAAAGATAAAAAAAAAAAAAAAGTGCTGTTCCACCTTGTGATGTCATGAAGCTGTAGTTTTCAAGAGCTTCTTTTACCTTTTGTTTAGCAGTGACCGGCAATTTTAGGGCAGAAATAATGTATTCTAGTGAACACAGACATCACAAGGTGGAACAAACTATTCACTGTTTGAGAGAAGAACTCAGCCTAAATTTGCAGGGTGTGGCCATACCGGCTTGTCAAAGCCTGATCCCATCAGATCTCAGAAGCTAAGCAGGGCTGGGCCTGGTTAGTCCTTGGATGGGAGACGACTGGGAATTCCAGGTGCCACGGTGGGAGCCAGTGGAAAAAAAACGTTGTTGTGTCCTTTGGCAAGACATTTCACCTACATTGCCTAGTATGAAAGTGGTGGTGGTGGTCAGAGGGGCTGATGGCACAGATTGGCAGCCTCGCTTTCGGCAAGCTGCTCCAGGGCAGCTGTGTCTACAGCAGTACCTTACCACCACTGAGTGTTGAGTGAATGAATAATGAACTGTAAAGCGCTTTGGGTGTCTTGAAAGGCGCTTTATAAATGCAGTGATTAGTAATGATTAATTTGTGCTAAACATGTGTGAATGAAACAAAACAAAACACAACTCCAGGTATTTTTTTTATGTCAAAACATAATAACATAGATCAGAAAATAGTGTAATATGAGCCCTTTAAATGCATAAAAGTGTTAACTGGTGCTTCATTTGCCTTGGCTTTTGTGTCCAGTGGTGAACTGTGAACCTGGACCCTGGGCCTTCACTAAGACCAATGGCTATCATGACATCATTTATAAAAAAAATAAATAAAAATTAAAAAATGAAAAATTAAGTGAATCACACATCAGTCATCAGCCGTATTACCCTAAATTGACTCTTGTGAGCTTTAAGCCCTGTTAAAATACTGTTTCCTCATCACAAACATACTTGGAGTTGTGTTTTGTTTCATTCACACATGTTTGAGTTATTGAGTCATTATTAGTCTGTCTACATCTCCAAAGCTCAAAAAATTCTCTGTTCCACCTTGTGATGTCATAAAGCGGTAGTTTTCAAGTTAACATCTACCTTTTACCTTTTGTTTCGCAGTGACCGGCAATTCCAGGGCAGAAATCATTTATTAAACGTGTGTGAGTGAAACAAAACACAACTCCAGGTCTGTTTTTAATGACGAAACATTATAACATAGATCAGAAAATAGCGTAACATGGACCCATGAACTTTCCAAACTGTATATTCGGCTGTGATGTGCAGTGCATAAAGCCTGATATTTACCTCCTGGAACTTGAGACCACTTGTTTTTCAGCTGTCTCCTATTTGCACATTAGCATAATGTAATTCCTGGCGGTGGCTCACCCCAGTGCTCTGCTGGTGTTAATCTTGAGCCCTGACAGCGCCGTGTTAATGAATGAGGAGCTGGATAAATACAGACACACTCTTGAGACTGGAGAGGGCAGCCTGACAGTCAACAGTCACCGCACGCCCAGAATATTAACCACACAGAAACAGATAGGGAGAGAGAGAGAGAGGAGACGGGGCAAATGTGAACGTCCGGGTAAATAGACTATTGACTGTGTTAAAGGTGCACTGCGCAGCTTTTACCTCCTTGTGTCCCTGGGGATGTCATTGCTTCGCCTGGAATGTTTCACAGTATGGTGTTAAACTTTTCTATCTTCATGGAGACCAAACCAGATCAAGTTACAGGTCAGATCTGTGGAGAGGCGACGCCGCTCACAGTCAGAATGTCTGTTTTTCAAGGTATTTTTGAGCTATAAAACCACCTGTAAATGAATAAATGTAATGTCACGCTGTGGAACATTCCAGGCAGCACTGTTGGACAAGTAATGCGTTATTTATTTTATGACTTGTTACTGTCATTTCAAACTAATTTGTTACGTTACAATATTACTTTATTTAAACTGTAAAACATTATATGACTATTGCAGCTCTTTTATGTTACTCTCACCAAAATGACTGTCGCTGATTGTCAAATAACAGTCAGAAGATGCGGAACTTTTGCGCCATATATGGACTGAACCAGGACTAAATCAGGACTGAACCGAGGACTGAACCAGGACTAAAACAGTTCTAAACCAGGACTAAACCACAACTGAACCAGAACTAAACTAGGACTAAACCAGAGCTGAACCAGGACTGATCCTGGACTGAACCAGGACTGAATCAGAACTAAAACAGATCTAAACCAGAACTGAACCAGGACTAAACCAGGACTGAACCAGAACTGAACCAGAACTGAACCAGAACTAAACTAGAACTAAACCAGAGCTGAACCAGGACTGAACCTGGACTGAACCTGGACTGAACCAGGACTAAAACAGGTTTAAACCAGGACTAAACCAGGTCTAAACCAGGACTAAATCAGGACTAAACCAGGACCAAACTAGCACTAATCTTGGACTAGGACTTAGACTGTAGGATCACCCCTGAGAGAACCCCGAGCCTGAGGAGCAGGGTGTCCGGAAAGAGCGATTGGGCGTCAGCTGCGATTGGCCTCGTGAAGCACTGAGTTCTGCGCCGGTCCTTTCACCCGCGGTCACCTGACAGTCTACACGGGCGCACCTCTGGGCCCTTCCCAACATTCGTAACAATGCCGTTTCACCGCTGCTGATATTGCAATGATTTTAGCGAATTAGTATGAAGAAAAACGAAAAACCCACCACTTCAATCCAGGTTAAAAAAGCATTGTGACGTGCGTTACTCACATTTGTACTGAGTGAAATATTACCTTTTTATTCCCTGTATTGCCACATTACTGTGTTACAGCAAAAAGCAACGCATTACAGTAATTCATTTCTTTTATAACACGTTACTCCCAACACTGCCAGGCAAAGCAATGACATCTCCATAGAAACAAGCAGGTGACAGACCCCCTACCAAAAAGTTACACAATGCACCTTTAACATATAACATTAACATTTAACATTTATTCATTACAGAAGCTCAAAAATATTTCCTTCTGTGAATAGAGGCGACTCTCTGACCTGTAATGTAGTGTCGTGCTGTAACCTGCTTAGATTTATTTATTTATTCTTTATTTCAGACGCAAATATTTATCGGTCCATAGTTTAAAAGAAAAACTGGATACAAAACATATACAAAGCACCCAAATTAGTCCATAAACTTCATTCAAGCGTTGAGTTAAATGTGTATATTAAATGTTTAAGCGGCGCCCCATACGTGAGCGTCCACAAACAGCAACTTATAGATATGTTTAATCTATACTGTGGAACATTCTAGACAAAATAATAATATTTCCATGGAGATAAGCAGTGCGCCTTTAAATCTTAAGGGCGGACTATATCGACTAAAAATGAATGATTTTTAGAGACAGTTTTTTTTAAATTACGCAAATCAATATTGTGATTTTGCACATCTCAAAACAACTTTCAGTATTAATTATTTTATCTTTCACCTTAATGCCTCATGGCTCAGCTAATTGGGTTTAAACTTTTGTAACTTGGACGTTTTTCTGTGGATTTTAAAGGAGCAATGTGCAGCTTTTCTGAAGGAGGGTCCGTCAAACGCTTTCCTCAGTTGAAATGTTATTGCTTTGTCTTTTTATCATCGTGGAAACTAAACCAGATCAAGTTACAGGTCAGATCTGTGGAGAGGCAACCCCGCTTACAGCCAGAATGCCTGTATTTAGGTATTTTTGAGCAATAAACCACCTGTAAATGTGAGGTAGATCTGTTTAATGTCATACTGAGGAACATTCCAGGTAGGACAATGACATTTCCATAGAAACAAGCAGGTGACGGACCCCCCGACCAAAAAGTTACACAATGCAACTTTAAAGTCTACTCTGAAATGACTTTAAATAAGTTTCCAGGGATGTGAATGAATCAGCCCTTTCCTCTCTTATTAGTTTCTGTAAGACAAAGACACAGAAATAAAGTCCAGAGAAGAATTTACTTAATCAAATATTAGAAAGCAATACTTGTACAATGAGTCTTTGCTGACATTCCCTTGCGGAGACTCAGTGTTTACACCTATGCAATGAGTTTTATGCCCATACTATAGTGGGAGGTTACCATGGTTTAGACCAGGGGTGTCAAACTCATTTTGGTCCGGGGGCCGTGTCCAACCTACTCTGATCCCAAAGGGGCCGGATCAGAAAACTGATGATATATATCCCAAAAATAACAATAAGTTCAAATATTTGTGCAGAGAAACACAAATCTATTACAGAAATCTGTTTTATTTGATGAACTTTTTCTTTTACAAAATAGTATAATATTATAAACAACCTGAAACTTTAAGAAAAATGTAATTTCAACACAATGTTTTAACATTAACTTGTATGTAAATCGGAATAAGTCAGTTTTTCTTGGAAAATCCTGCACTCGGCTCCACTTTTCTCATTTTGGACATTTTGCTGATGAGGGTGTCACGGTCAACAGTCAAAACGATCGTCCTTTAAGAGCGTTTGGAAAGAGGCAAGTCTTCATTTGTGCTGCTCTGGTGGGAGGGGCCACGTACAGAGGAGCTGCTCAGCACCACAGAAAATTAACAATATTTTAATAGTATAATAATAATAATAATAATAATAATAATAATAATATAATTTAATAATTGAAAATATTTTTGTAGAAAATCAGCCGAGGGGCAGATTAAAGGTCTTGGAGGGCCGGATCTGGCCCCCGGGCCGTATGTTTGACCCCTGTGGTTTAGACTTAAGGCTCATGTATGATTCAGATTCAGAAAACTTTATTGATCCCATAGGGAAATTCATTTGCAGCTTATTTAGAGCAGTTCTCACTTTTCACACACACACACACACACACAGTCCATGTCAGTCCGTCACAGACCACAAGTGGGACTCAATGACAATCTACAAATTACAGTGCAAATTATTGAGAAAACTGTACCCTTAGAATTAAGCAATTTAACAGCAGAGGGCACAAAAGATTTGAGAACCGGTTAGTCTTTCGTATCGGAGCATAAAACTTGAAGGCATCAGGATAAAATCAGGAGCCAGAGGATGGAGGGACTGAGCCAGGAGACACTTGGCTTTGCTCAGCACCTGCTCCTCCCACAAAGAGTGCAGCTCCCTCAGTTTGACCCCTGTGATTTTTGAGCAGGTTTTAACAATGTTCTGCAATTTGTTTTCATTCTTTAGCGACAAGGATTGAAACCAGCAAATAAAAGAAAAAGTGAGCAGACTTTCAATAAAAGAACAATAAAAATCGTTGAGAATCATTTTGTTCACATTAAAAGAGTTCAGTTTTCTCAACAAATACATTCTTTGCTGCAATCGTTTGACAATGCTTTTAGTGTTCAGGTCAAATTTCAGTTTATTGTCCATCACGGTGCCCAGATATTTGTAATTATCAAGTATTTCGACATCAAAACCATGGATGACACTAACACTGTGGGAAGGTGCAGGTCTAAAATCAATTACCATGTCCTTAGTTTTGGCGACGTTCAAATCCAGGTAGTTGCCTTCTCACCATTGGACAAACGGCTCCAGCGCAGGGTCATGATTTCCCTCAGATCCTGAAAGTAGTGACACCAGGACCGTGTCATCCAAATATTTGATTAGGAATCTGTTTTCCTCTGAGGATCTGCAGCTGTCCGTGTACAGAATAAAACAAATCTTTGATAAATATTTGATTAAGTTATGCTCTGTTTTCTACATGGATACACTTAGAGACAACAGTCCGTCCTCTGTGTTGTTCTGTCCACCACAAGGGAATGAGGCAATGAGGGCAACAGGCCACAAACATGAGATCAATAAAACCAATTTAGACTCATACAAGGAGCACACTATTACACAGAATAATAGGCGCATGCAAAAATGTTGAAATATTGATATTTCGTGATACTAAATTTGGAACATACATACAATACAGTATCGTTATCATGGGCTTCTGTATCTCCACAGAGCAGGAGTCTACCAAGAGCTCTCCACTCTCTTCCAAGTAGCTCAGCAAGGGATTTCAGAATTATACCATTGTGCTAAACAAAAGATTTGGTTAATTTACCACTGTAAATGTGTCATATTGAAGCCTCACTTTGTGCACTAATAAATGGACAATGGTTTATGTTTTATAGGCATCTAACTGTACCATAAGACCTGTCCTCTTTCTTATAATCGTCTCAATTTTGACTATTAAAATGAGTAGCTCTGGCATTTTAATTTTGTTAACCCTTCAAGATCCTTCAATTTTAGTACATTTGTCCTCACCGGAATTTTTTTTTTCTTAATTTTGCTATTGAAACTCCCCCTTTTACCCCCAATGAAGTGTTATACATCCTTTTTTTTTCAGTAAAACCTATTATTTCACAATCTGCATGCTGTAGTTGTGTCATATGGCTGTAATAAAAGTTATAGGACCAGAAATACAAAAAAAAAAAAAATAATAATAATTAATAAAAAAAAAAACACACACATCAAACATGTATAAACAACTTTTTGGACATAAAAAATGTTTAATTTAGGGCCTTAGCTACAAAAGTTCCAAATTTAATTGTAATTCAACTCATTGCCAAAAACTCAAGCAGAAAACGCACAATAAGAGCGACGTCAGTCACACAATGGACGAGGTCATTAATAATCGTCATTGTTAATAATCTGATTCTGCATCATTTTGAGTAAAAAACATCAAATATTACAGATTTTTATTGTACTGAAAGTATTTATTTATGTATTTATTAATAAACAATATGACACCTAACAGTAGGTGGACATAATTTAAAGCAGCAGTGATCTCATATAGAAAGAATTTCTCTATCAATAATATTTTTAATACGGTAAAGGAAATTCTGGGCTTTTAATTGTCTTTTAGCAGACAAAACGTCTCATGTTAAGATATCCTAGTTTTTGCTTCGCTACAGCAAACAAAAGTCTGTTCATGGAGACTTGGGCTCAACCAATTTGAAGAGAACAAACAAGAATTTTCAGGATGTGGTTGCTTCATTCATATAGTTTTAAAAAGCACGACAATATCAAGTAATCCAAGGTATTCAGATTACGTTACTCACTTTAAGTAATTTAATGGATTCCGTTACAAACTACATTTTGGTGTATGTAATCTGTAATCTGTAGGGGAATACATTTTAAAAGTAACCATCCCAACACTGTGTGCAATGTGCATTATATTGATTCTCGTATGTGTCGCCATATCGTGATGATGTCCTATCGTGAGCCATGTATCGTGTATTGTATCGAATCACGTGAGACCCTGCGAATCCCAGTCTTACAAGATAACGGGTTAAGAAAGTAGGAGCCAGACTGTGCGATCTTGACCTTGTACAACATGAATTAAACATCTCACAGACCGTTTTATGAGCAGCCTTAACCACCCAAAAAGTTAGCGATGTAAAGATTTCCATAAAACTTCTAGACCCGATTTAGTATGCAGTTCGGCAAGTTATTTTACTTTATTTCATTCGGTTTACCAACACTCAGTCCGTTGTCACTTACCCACAATGCATCACTTGGTTGTGAACTCGAGCCACTTAGCGCCTCCTAATGCTAAGTGTTTACCAGTGTGTAGCAATGGGCCCCGATCAATGGAGCATCCCTGTTTCTAAATGCTTCGAAACTTGGCGCGCCCCAGTCGGTTCACGAGCCTGTAATTCTTTCTTCGAGGGAGGAAGAAAAATCAATGGCGCAATGATTGGTTTCTCCCTCCTTAAATGTCCCATCAGAGCTTCGATTTCACATTTATACACGCCTCTGTGTCAGCGCCGTTGTGTTAGGGTTAAGCAAACTTTTTTTCATTACGATAAAGCGTCATAAGGCGACGGAATTTATTTCTAAAAGCGCAAATGCAATGTCTGTCCGCCAAATAAAACCGGTGTAGTATGGAAGAGAATTAAAGCGCCTGAAGGTTTTTAAGACAGAGATTTTAATGTCAGTTTGGATGTGTCTGGCCAAACGAATCAAGAGCGAAAATGTGGAATGTGTGAACCGTTGGCATAGACAATCCATACAAATATGCAGTGTTGGGAAGGTTTTAAAATGTATTCCCCTACAGATTACAGATGACATACCCCAAAATGTAGTTTGTAACGTAATCCATTAAATTACTTAAAGTGAGTAATGTAATCTGAATGCTTTGGATTACTTGATTTGCTGTAGAGAAGCAAAGATGAGGAAATCTTCACATAAGATGTTTTATCTGATAAAAGAAAATAAAAAGCCCAGACTTTACTTAAACTAATTAAAAATATTATTGATAGAATGGTTTAGTCCTGTTAAATCCTGTTCGAGACATAGTTTAGTCCTGGTTTAGTTAGACCTGGTTTAGTTTAGTCTGGTTTTTCTGGTTTAGTTTACTGGTTTAGTTCTGGTTTGGTTTAGTCTGTTTAGTTTAGTTCTGGTTTAGAGTCTGGTTTAGTCTCTGGTTTAGATCTGGTTTAGACCTGGTTTAGTTCTGGTTTAGTCCTGGTTTAGATCTGGTTTAGTCTGGTTTAGTCTCTGGTTTAGATCTGGTTTAGACTGGTTTAGTTCTGGTTAGTCCTGGTTTAGATCTGGTTTAGTCTTGGTTTAGACCTGGTTTAGACCTGGTTTACTTCTGGTTTAGATCTGGTTTAGTTCTGGTGTAGTCCTGGTTTAGATCTGGTTTAGACCTGGTTTTAGACCTAGTTTTAGACCTGGTTTAGACCTGGTTCAGTCCTGGTTTAGACCTGGTTTAGACCTGGTTTAGACCTGGTTTTAGACCTGGTTTAGACCTGGTTTGGACCTGGTTTTAGACTGGTTTACAAAACAAACAAACAAACAAACAAAAAAAAAAAAACAGGGATTTAGCCCAAAATGTGAAAACAGGAAAATACCTCTGTAATCCATTTATTTCAACAAAGTAACTGTAATCCAATTACCACTCACTGAAACAGTAACTGTAACTGAATACAGTTACTCATAATTTGTACTCTGACTACGTAACTCTGGTACATGTAATCTGTTACTCCCCAACACTGCAAACATGCTACTGAAATGTTTACATGAAAACTACTATATAACATGGTTAAAGGGCTCATATTACAATGTGTTACGCTGTTGTTTTCTCATCACAAGCAAACTCAGGGGTGTAGTGGGCGTGGTACGCAGGGGTACGCCATCCACCCACTTCTCCCGACGTGAGATATATATAAAAAAAACAAATATACAATACCTACAACTTAAATGTCAAACCAGAGCTACTGGCAAAGGTGAAAACAACCTTCATAGGCTCATGAAATCTGCACTACTGTCCTACAACATGAGGGACCAGGACTGAACCAGGACTGAACCAGGACTGAACCAGGACTGAACCAGGACTGAACCAGACTGTCACCAGGGTCTCGGGACCGCGGGTAGATTGTCGGGTGATCGCGGGTGACAGGACTGGTGCAGAGCTCTGCAGGGCTAAGCAAAGCTGTTGCCCGACAGCACTTTGTGGACACCCTGCTACACGGGCTTGGAGTCTTGGTTTAGTCCTGGTTTAGACCTGATTCAGTCCTGGTTTAGACCTGGTTTAGACCTGGTTCAGTCCCGGTTTAGTCCTTGTTTTGTCCTGGTTTAGACCTGGTTTAGACCTGGTTTAGACCTGGTTTAGCCCTGGTTTAGACCTGGTTTAGACCTGGTTTAGACCTGGTTTAGACCTGGTTTAGACCTGGTTTAGACCTGGTTTAGACCTGGTTTAGACCTGGTTTAGTCCTGGTTTAGACCTGGTTTAGACCTGGTTTAGTCCTGGTTTAGACCTGGTTTAGTCCTGGTTTAGACCTGGTTTAGACCTGGTTTAGACCTGGTTTGGTTTAGACCTGGTTTAGACCTGGTTTAGACCTGGTTTAGACCTGGTTTAGACCTGGTTTAGACCTGGTTTAGTCCTGGTTTAGACCTGGTTTAGACCTGGTTTAGACCTGGTTTAGACCTGGTTTAGTCCTGGTTTAGTCCTGGTTTAGAACCTGGTTTAGACCTGGTTTAGACCTGGTTTTAGATCCTGGTTTAGTCCTGGTTTAGACCTGGTTTAGACCTGGTTTAGACCTGGTTTAGACCTGGTTTAGTCCTGGTTTAGACCTGGTTTCTGGTTTAGACCTGGTTTAGTCCTGGTTTAGACCTGGTTTAGTCCTGGTTTTAGTCCTGGTTTAGACCTGGTTTAGACCTGGTTTTAGACCTGGTTTAGACCTGGTTTAGACCTGGTTTAGTCCTGGTTTAGACCTGGTTTAGACCTGGTTTAGACCTGGTTTAGACCTGGTTTAGTCCTGGTTTAGACCTGGTTTAGACCTGGTTTAGACCTGGTTTTAGACCTGGTTTAGTCCTGGTTTAGACCTGGTTTAGACCTGGTTTAGTCCTGGTTTAGACCTGGTTTAGACCTGGTTTAGACCTGGTTTAGTCCTGGTTTAGACCTGGTTTAGACCTGGTTTAGACCTGGTTTAGACCTGGTTTAGACCTGGTTTAGACCTGGTTTAGACCTGGTTTAGTCCTGGTTTAGACCTGGTTTAACCTGGTTTAGTCCTGGTTTAGACCTGGTTTAGACCTGGTTTAGACCTGGTTTAGACCTGGTTTAGACCTGGTTTAGTCCTGGTTTAGTCCTGGTTTAGACCTGGTTTAGACCTGGTTTAGACCTGGTTTAGTCCTGGTTTAGACCTGGTTTAGTCCTGGTTCACGTGTTGTAGTCTATGATTTATGTTCTTATGTGATTATGGGCGGCGTTAATGTTGAACATGTGCAACATTTTGAGTAAAACAAAAACCAACAAACAAAAAAACTAAACATCAAATATTACATTTTTTTTACTGGGCTGGTGCCTTTAAACCCTGCATATTTAGGTTGAGTTCTTCTCTCAAACAGAAAACACTCTGTTCCACCATGTGATGTCATGTGGTAAAACTGAAAGTGCTCCACTGTGTTTTTAAACTGCAAACACCTTCTCTGGAATCATTTGGATAATTTCAGACCTGGAATCTGCCGATCTCTGAAATAAAGGTAAAAGCTAGCTGTTGCTCAGACTTGTGTGAATGAAACAAAACACAACTTCTGGTCTGTTTTCAATGAGGTAACAACATTATAACATGACTTAAAGCTCACAAGAATCAATTTTGTGTAATATAAGACCTTTAAATGTTCTGTATAATGTAGAATCTATTAAGGCACTTAGACAATTTCCCCCACGCTTCCAACGCATTTGTCTCGTTTCTTCCAAAGCAATTATTTCTGTTTAATTGTATGTGTACTCGAGTGAAACTGCTGATTAAAATAGCTGCCGAACATATGGCAATTTTCAATTATTTTTTTTTTCTCCTCAATTTTTTTTTAATTTATCTCGCTCACAGATGCTGAATTGTGCTGTTAAGTCATTTGAAACAATGGAAGTACTTTTTAACGTTTTACAATAATTAGTTGTTCCTCAGGTCTTACAGAAGCATCTGCAAAGATAAACAAAGTATGGAAGATTTAATTCACTTAAACTGCATCACAGGAAACGTTAAAAAAAAAACAGAGGGTTTATCATTGCACAAAATGCATTCATTTAGAAAAAGTTAGACCATTATTAATGGATTAGTAATGCATGAAATCTGAACGGAGATCTAGATTCACTCATCTCTAAGGCTACGTTCAGACTGCAGGGCTTAACGCTCAATTCCGATTTTTTTGTGAAATCTGATGTTTTTGCGAGGTCGTTCACATTTCCAATTAAATGTGACTTGTATGTGACTCCAGTGTGAACAGTAAACGGCCCAAAATGTGTCCCGCATGTGCACTGGAGACACGACGACGTCAACCGCAGCGAGCGTGCTCTGTGTTTACGGAAGTTGTCCAAACATGGACGCGAGCATTGAGCACCTGGAGATTTTAAAGTTCCTCTCGTACCGGAGCCAGAACATGAACAACTTACTTGTTTTAAGGAGGAGATTGAGAAGGAGAAGGACGAGGTTTTTGGCCGTGGCGTTTTGTGGGACAGCGGCAGCGACGTCCGTTGAAAGGAACGTGTGGATGTGGAGACGTAGCCAAGAGTGGTGAGTGGTGATGTGCTTCACTTCAGTGACATGGAGTTCATTAACAATTTTCACCTACTTCAGTGCAGAATAGTGACGTTTGTGGCTTGTTAATAACGTGTAGGTCGGATGAATGCGCTTTGGCCGTTCAGACTGAAGTCACATGTCAAAAGATCAGATATGTATCGGTTTCAGGACCACATTTTGAAGTGGCCTGGGTCGCATTTGAAAAAATCTGATCTGTCACTAAAAGATCAGATACAGTTCGCATAGGGGTGAAAATATCAGATTTGGGTCACTTCAGGCTCCAGTCTGAACGCAGCCTAATTATCAATTATCTGCAAGTCGGTTTGTTTCTTTTAACTGAGAGATCTTAACACTCTGGAGAAGGAAGTTAGATTTTTTTTTTTTTTTAGCAAATATTAAAAGCCTTCTTTTCTTGTGTCCAGGAAATTAATATTGAAATCGGTTTTGATCAAATCGATTTGAGGGCTGAAAAGCATTACAGATTTCCACAGAATCAATGAGCAAAGCACGAAACTGTTAATCAGAGATGAGAGAAACAAAAAGTGTTTTTTGAACTGCACATGCTGTACTTCTTAGTTGGTTAAACTTCCTTGATAAGGTGTTAAAAACTAAGCTCAGAACTGCTCATGTGTCAGCGGGTATCCACAGAAACAAAACACAGCCTCTCTGTTGCTGTGGTTTACCAGCTTAAAGCACCAATGCATGACTGTGAAAACAAATCTGACTGGACAGTTATTATTATTATTATTTTTTAGTTTTATTTATTTAAAAGGGACAATTAATTTTCATGAACATATACTTCTAAATACACCAGAATGAGCCCGAAGGCAGGTCAGAGAGATAGAGACAACATAAGACAACATCACACAACAGACAAACTGACAGTTCATAGGACAAACCTGGTAGAAACATCACAATGAGTGCGTATACATGCACATCAATAACCCGGTTATGATCGGGTTTTTTCAGTATTCCGGTTTCTTGATGGTGCATGTATACGCAGTAACCCGGTTTCAGTAACCCGGTTATGGCAGTATCCCGGTTATTAGAAACCGAGTTACTGTAGCTGGTTTATTCCAATAGTAACCGGGTTACTTGTGTCATGTATACGCAGTACCCCGGTTACTGCAACATAAAGTTGAGTGCGCATGCGTCCAAAAGACACTTTCCAGCCTTTTACCACAACAGTAGTCACATAAATAAATTGACCAACATAAATAAAGTGACCAAACGAGTGAAATGACTGTAAAATTAAGAGCTGCGCTAAACCTGCACACGTACAATCTGCACTCGTACGACCTGCACTCGTGTGACGCTGAAAAGCTAAAACATGAACTATCTCCTATACTCTATATGCACGGAACACACTTACCATCATTAGCACCTCTTCTGTCACAGAAATAACACACATAATCCACAGAGTCGTGTCATTTAGTCCAAAAGAAACTGATCGCATCAGCGGCGCAAGGAGCGAGTTGTTTTTATCGCCGCTAACAGTTTATGCTAATTAGCCTACGGTCTTAAGTTTCGTTTCTGTAAAACGTAAACAAATGTGATCAGAGCTGAATTATTTGATCAAACGGGCTGATGTAGCTCTATAGTGTTTATGGTTTATATGTTGTAAAGTTGAGTTTATTTATGCAGAAGATTTTAATGAAGAATCTGCGCAGTGGATTGTGGGAGATCTCGTAGCTCCTTAGCTTCTTATGCTAAAGGAGCTCACGGTTTGTATTTTTCCTGGTTTATGAAATTGATTTAAGTTAATTTTTGCGCCTGCGCATTTGTAAGATTATGTCAAGAAACCAGGATACTCCATTTGATCATATATACGCGGATATGAGTATCCCGGTTTCTCAGTGCGCATGTATACGCAGTAACCCGAATACTGACATAACCGGGATATGGCTAATAACCGGGTTATTGATGTGCATGTATACGCACTCAATAAGACACAATCATGACATACAACACTGACATTTACAGAGAAGCAGAACATTTGTGGTCACAGATCTGGTTTCTCTTTAGCCATTGTTTCAGATTAGTTTTAAATGTCCTGAATGTGGTAGAGTCTTTTGTTGCAGCTGGGATGTTGTTCAAGATTTCAGTGCTTTTGACTGTTAACATCTGCTGACTGAATGTTGTGCGTCTATAAGGTCTTGGGTGCTGGATTTGGGCTTAATGAACTCACCCAGAGGAGGTAGAGCGAGTCCATTTTACACCTTATACACTGAGCATTTTCTAAACTTTCCAACACTTAAGATATCATATTTCTGAAGTATGAGACAGTGATGAAAAGACAAAGATTTCCTGTCAAATAGTTTTGAAGCTTTTTTAAAGAAAAGTGATTCTATTGCTTTTAAGGTTGTCGTGCTTGTCAGTGATTGGTTAGTAATGCAGGATTCAGTGTGAGTAAAAAATCATGCTGTGGAAGAACATTTTAGCTGCATTTTCTGGCAATGATGAACTAATTTGCCTAAAGTTGTGAATATTAAAATTAAGAAGTTTTGCTATGTTTTTTTTTTTACATGTTTTTTAAAAGTTAAAGTGGAGTCCAAGGTAACTCCAAGATACTTGAATTCATTTACAAACTGGGGTCCCTCTCATGCTGATTCTGAGACGTGACGGAGGCAGGACCAGACCGATACCCTGTGTATAAAAAAATACAGAGAAATCATTTTGGATTTTCCAGGCAAGAGAAACCAGCTTTGTGTTGCTACTTGCTGCTGTGAAATGTCACAATATAGAAACTTGGTCGACCAAAATAGGTGAAAGTGAAAACAAAGACAGCTCCTTTTCTTACTGTGTGTCGTGGAGCAGAGTCTCTTTGATTCGTCTCAGTGGTTGTTACATCTGCCTCGGTCTAATCGCTGGAACCAACATTGATCCAACAAGAAAAGCCACTCATTTTCCCCTTTGTTTGTGAGGCTCAGAGTTAGTCAGAGCGTGAGGAGGGATTGTCTCTGGCGAGGGAAAGGATTGACTCACTTCAAGTCTGAAGACAAAGTGAACAAACAAGCCTGGAGCTCGATATTCAAGAACACATATTATGCATTCTTGTGGCTTTAATTCCCCTTTAAAGGTTCCATATTACACAAAACTGACTCCTGTGAGTTTTAAAGGTTCATTATGTAACTTTTTGATTTGAGGGTCAGTTACTTGCTTGTTTCTGTGGATATGTGATTGCTCTGCCTGGGATTTTCCACAGTATGACATTAAACAGCTCTACCTTACTTTTATTAAATTACAGATGGTTTTACTGCTCACAAATACCAAGAAATACAGATCTGAAATGTAATTTGGTCTGATTTAGTCTTGGCTAAAACGATTTAATGCCATACTGTGAAACATTCCAGACAAAAGATTAACAATTCCATAGCGAAAAACATTTGATGAACGCTCCTCCAGAAAAGTCACAGTCCATATTAAGCCATGTGATACTGTTGTTGCCTTATCAAAAACATATCTGGAGCTACCTTTTACTTTTAGTTCATTAGAGATTGGCAATCATCTGAATAATTAGTGAAGGTGTTTGGAGTTTAAACACAGTAACACCTTAAACCAGTGTTTCCCAATTTTTTTTTCTGGGGACCCATATTTTAAAAGTCACAAACCTTCGCGACCCAAGTCAATAGACATTATTCATAAATCACAAAATAAGGGTGGATTTGAGCATTATTGAACTTTAATGAGGAGATTTTATTGTTGACTGAGTGATCGTGTCTCTCTGAACAATTAGTATTACTCAAGTTTTAAACAATGAAAAACAGTCATTGAATCAACAATAAAACGATCCATAAGTCGCCCGTTTGAACATTAAATGCAGCCCATTTCTTTTTCTTTACAACATTGAATTGAACCAGCAATATTGGGACAAAATAGTCAATAAAATTATTACATAAAGATTAGAAATTATACAAAACATGTCTTAACATTTCAACATTTCTAATGAGGTAGGTGGGCGTTCGAGTCTGGGGTGCAGGAGGAGAGCGCAACAGCAGATCAAGTGCAGGATTCAAATCCGTGTATCATTCGTTCATTCGTTTTTCAATATAAAACCAAAAATAAGAAAACGAAAAAACAACAGTTTTCTTCGTTATTTGTCTCCAAAACCAAAATGAAAAAAACGGATAACGATTCGTTTTTTCAGTTTTCGATTTTGTGTTTAAATGAAGAATGGAAAAAACGGATAACGGCCGTTTCCCGTTTACGTGACTTCAGTGACTGTGATGCCGGACTTTTGCACCGCATACGGACTGAACCGGGACTGATCCAGGTCCGAGACCAGACCGAGACCAGAGTGGGACTGAGACCGGGACCAGAGCGGGACCAGACCGGACTCCGAGCTTTGACTCCGAGCCTCCACGGGGTCCGAGCCTCAGCTTCGAGCTCTGGCCCTGCCGTGGGCTCTGAGCCTTCGGTCTGGTCCCGGTCTGGTCCTGGTCTTGTCTCGATCTCGGTCTCAGGCCCGCTCTGGTCCCAGTCTGGTCCCAGTCTCACCGCATACGGACTGAATCAGGACGGATCCAGGTCCGAGACCAGACCGAGCTGCTCTGGTCCTCCGCGCTCAAGAACCGCGGCTGATTCCGAGGTGGTGCAAAGCCTCCGACTGACGCTTTCACCCCAACGAAAACGAACCGAACTAAGAGCTTTTGGTTCAGATGGACCAGGTCCGAGACCAGACCGGGACCAGAGCGCTACTGAGACTCAGTCCCGCTCTGGTCCCGGTCTGGTCCCGGTCTCAGTCCCACTCTGGTCTCGGTCTGGTCTCGGACCTGGATCAGTCCTAGTTCAGTCCGTACCTGGTGCAAAAGTCTGGCATCGCAGTCACGGAAGTCACGTAAACGGGAAACGGTCGTTATCCGTTTTTTCCATTCTTCATTTAAACACAAAATCGAAAACTGAAAAAACGAATCGTTATCCGTTTTTTCATTTTGGTTTTGGAGACAAATAACGAAGAAAACTGTTGTTTTTTCGTTTTCTTATTTTTGGTTTTATATTGAAAAACGAAATGAACGAATGATACACGGATTGATTCAGTCTGTTTCTGTGCTTTGTTTTCATTTTTGAACTGTATATTGCAGACTGTGACAAGGCGACTCCCAAAAAATCTCTTGTGACCCACCTGTCTTTGAGAAACAACGCCTTAGAGCACTTCCTGTATTGCCACATGACATCACAAGGTGGAACAGAGGTATTTTCTGTTGGAGAGAAAAACTCAGTTTAAATATGCAGGGTTTGTGCGTTAAACATGTGTAAATAAAACAAAACATAACTCCGGGTCTGTTTGTGATAAGGAAAGATTATAACAGATCAGAAAATAGCATCATATAGTCAAGTGCTTTAAAATAAGAAACACCACCAAATGAGTAACACACATTTATATTATTGTATTTTTCAGACTATAAGATTTGAGGACTATTTTTTGGACTATTTTTATACTATTGGGTGGGACTTACTTTTTTTTAAATTTTCAGACTGACAGCCATGAGAGGGCGCTCTAGGCTTGTGTGTCAGTATCTGCTTGCTCCTATTACTCCTGTGCCACTGTCACTTCACGCCCTACTGCGCATGTCTCCTGTAGAAAAAGCCGCTGTCCTGCTGCAAATAATAATAATAATAATAATAATAATACATTTTATTTATATTGCACTTTACATAAAATAATCTCAAAGTGCTACAGGTAAAAACAATGAGTAAAAAGGTGCATCAGAAACAGTGGATCAAGCTAAAACCAGTGCAGGAATTTATAAGATAAAACAAGAATAAAATACAATTAACAAAAGGCTTTAGTAAAAAGGTGTGTTTTAAGATTTTGTTTAAAAACAGAACTAGATTGTGGGGCTCTCAGGTGGTCGGGGAGAGCGTTCCAAAGCCTTGGAGCAGCAGAGGAGAAGGCCCGATCTCCCATGGTGCAAAGTTTGGTTCTGGGGGTTTGGAGAGTGTTGGTGGCTGCAGAGCGGAGCGGAGGGTGCGTGAGGGGGTCTGGGGAGTGAGGAGTTCCTTAAGGTACTGGGGGGAGTGACCGTGGATGCATTGGTGAGTGAGGAGGGAGACCTTGTACTCAATCCTGAGTGTGATCGGGAGCCAGTGAAGGGATTTCAGGATGGGGGTGATGTGGTCAAATTTTCGCACCCTCATCAGGATCCTGGCAGCGCAGTTCTGGATGTATTGCAGTCTCTGGATGCTCCTGCCAGGTATCCCGATGAGGAGTGCGTTACAGTAGTCCAGCCTGGAGGAGATAAAGGCGTGGACGAGGAAATAGTGAAATATTCAGCTGAAAACGGTAATCGAGGAACAGAAAGAAAGTTTGGAGTGAGTGAGAAACTTGTGAGGGACTGGCGAAAGGCAGGATGGAGAACACAGCTTCATGGGAACCGGGAGGGTGCACCATGAAACTTTCCTGGAAGTCACTGGATGGATCGACAAAGCCTGAACTTCAGTGACAACAGAAACCATCCTGTCGGGATTCAGAAAGGCCGGAATAATTCTAACTGGAACTGATGCTGAGTCTGAGGTCAGCGGCACAGAAGAGGAAGCGGCTCTGTTTACATCATGGATCTATGGTTTATCTCCAGAGGTCGGGTAGAAGTGACACCGAGGAAGAAGAATTCAATGGATTTAGTGATTTGGAGTGAGATCGTGAGATGGTAAACTTATGTTGTTTATGTTATAGTTTATCTGAAGAACTGTTCATATGTGACGTTAACAGTCTGTTGTTCTCTGTTCTATTGTTTTTACTAGAACTTGCCTTTCAAGATGAAATGTCGGTTCCTGGTCTCTGATTTTATAAAATACATTTCCCCCAAAAGTGCAACTTATATATGTTTTTTTCTTCTTCATTGCGCATTTTTTGGCTGGTGCGACTTATACTCTGGAAAATACGGTATACATATCTTGCTATTTTTCAAAACCAGAGGCGACTTCCTGATTATCTGACAATACAAAGCTATATAATTGGATGCAGACAGCTATCCGTAGCCTCAGTTTGACCTCAAAACTGCCTTTATAATAAACCTGAACAATGTCAGCCCAATTAAAAAATGAAAAACCACACATTTTGACTGCAGAAGAACTTTGAATTGTGAATTGTGTCACGGTGAAACATTAGCTTTGATCGAGCAGTGACACTTACCAGTAAAATCCGAAAATATCTCCCAAAAATGAACCCAGACCTCGCACACGTCGACCTCATTAAGACCCGATCAAAACTCCTCACTTATTTTAATAACTTGTCAAACCGTCAAGTAAACAGAGAAGCCCAAATGTTGGACTGAGATGAAGTGCATTTAGTGAAATCTTAGAATCACAATGAAAAAAACAACAACATGCATTTATTCAAAAAGAGAGTACAGTGTTTACAAAAATGCAAAAGAGAGATAGAATTGCTTGCTTTATCCTGGAAGAGAGCAGGTCTACGTATTGGACTCTTGAAGATGCTACAGTTTTTCATCAGAGGAAAAAGTTTCACAATAATTGGATTTATTTTTAACGCAGGTTCAGGTACAGGTTACTTGCAATTGCCTGTTATGCTGGGTGTACACTGACTGCAAGTGCGGTGGCAGAAAGTCTTTGAAATCAGAGCGCCCTGCCACACTGACCTCACATAAACATACTATATATACTCATACATATTACACTTGCAGTCTGAACATAACCATAGTTCTGTAGATTTTATTAAATTGAACAGTAGGGGGCGACCACACTTCACCTGCGGCCCTTCAAAAGCCTGTCTATGAAACCAACTCATACATATAAGACGAATCCAGTCTTTACCTTGCAAAAAAAAGGCAATAAGAGCAATCACATTATCAACTTATAACGAAACAACCAATGCGTTATTTATAAAACTTCAAATGCCGAAATTTTATGATTTAGTCGACTTTTATACTCTGAAAATCATGTTCAAAGTAAACTATAATTTCCTGTCAAAATCTTTACAGAACATGTTCAACATCCGAAAGAACAAATATGAGCTCAGAGGCACGACCATGTTTATCAAAAAGAAAATTAGAACAAACATTATGAAATTTTGTGTATCTGTTAAAGGGGTGGAACAACTGTACAGAAAACCTAAAATTGTGCACCAGTCTCTTTCACTTTATAAAGAAGTTTAAATGTTTAACTCTGGACAGATACATGAAATATGATACTGTGTACTTTGTTGTTCTGTTACTGATTTGTTTGTTTCCTCTTGCTGTGTTTATGAAGATGAACCGGTGTCAAAATGATGCTCTGACAAAGGAATAAAGGGTAAAGGCATAATAAGCTTAAGCTTCAGCCTACACCTTTTCAGTCTGTGTATGTTAATTCTTCTCCCCCTGGACGCCTACTAGGAACAACGCATACATATATGAGAGGATAATTGCATAAAAGAAAACAGACTTCCACGAGTGATTATAAATGATTTTTACACTCATGAACTTAATTGTAACACAGACATATTTGTATCTCTGGAAACCTTAGACTTTGAACTCTTCATTTATGGATGTTTAAATACGATTCAACTCATTTACAGTTTTATAACAGGTCACTGAAAATGAGAGTTTACCTGGTCAGGTGCAAAATCGAAAACAAAAAACTACATTCAGCATCTGATATATGCATGTTCTGAGTACTATATTCATAAAGAATATATAGATATATACTTTGTCAAAGTATTGAAACAGATTTCATATCACCAGATACAGTAGAGCCAAGTGTGCACCTGTTTTTACCTGTTGTTCACCTGTGTGGACCTAATTCATTTTTTCCATTAAATTTATTCAACTCATTTAACTTATTATAATATAATAATATAATAATAAAACTCTTCCCCGTCAGTGTGTGTCCAGTATTTGTCATCTTGGTTACTTTCTCGTGTGCAGAGCTCCGCATAAGCGTTTTTTTCTGTAGCGATTCTGTTATACATCGCATCTTGGAAAAAAAGACTGAAATATTTTAAAGGACTCGCCTGAGCAACATCCAGATTTTGGGGCATTTTTGGTTCATAATCGAATATAAAGTCCTGGATAGTTTGTTGGGATATCATAGGACTCCATACAGACGCATCACTGGCATTCTCATCTTCGTAAGTTTCACTCTCTGAAAGTCCGTTGCTATCGCTGTTTTCCACTTTATAATCAACTTCATCATCACTTTGAAATCTATAAAAGTCACTTTCTCTAAACTTATCCATAAAATATGTCCACTCCTCATTATTTCTAAAACTGTGCGCCGCCGCCACGATCTTTCCATTGCACGTATTTCGTGTTGTGTTTTTTTCCAGAAGCTACCAACATATCCTTGAATCCTATTGGTCAGCCTAGTGTGGGTTGTAGTGGCTCCCACCTGTCACAGTCTCTGTTTAAATGTGAAAAACCGAGCCGTTTCTAATGGTCGTCACATCACGTCTTTAGTGATACAGCGGAGGTGTCAGAAGACGTCATTAAGGGTACGGGGGAGGGTGGTCAAATGTCGTCTTCATGGGGGAAAGAGTTAAATATGACCGTTGGGAAATATACCTGTGACCGAAATAAATAATAAAAAAAAAAAAAAAACCTCTGGTCACATCTCATTTTTCTTCCCTCACTTCCTTCCCCTTGATTCCGCTCCTCAATCTGACATTTTTCAGCTGTCAATGAAGTGTGTCACATTAAGTGGTGTCCCAAAGAAAACCACTGAAGGAAGGAGTAAACGCGAGGGAGGCTTCAGGAGCAGACGTCAGATAAAAGAATCAAACTTTATTGGTCTCAGTGAGGAGTTTATATCCTCTCTCCTCGCTTTGTCTCCTCTGTGGGCGGGACTTCCTCACCCATTTCCTGCAGAATCAAGGAGAGGAATCGAGGAGAAGGAAGCGAGGAAAGAGAAATGAGACGGGGCCTCTGTGTTACCAATACAGCTGAGGTAGAATTAATTTTTCCACTCTGAATATCATTGGCCCTAAACCTCTTCTCAGTGTTCTGTCTCTCACACGAACCGTATGCAAATATCTCACTTTGAAAACTGACACTGTTTACACACATGAAAGGCAGGGCTTAGTCTCCACTCGTCTCAGGAGGATCCAGACAAAATGAGTGAATGAATATATGCCTTTCCCCCCCACATATTTCTTTACAGGTTTTCAGGAATAAGTATTTTTATGTAGCTTTTAAAGATGTTAAATGTTCCATCACAGAAAAGTTACACATTGCGCCTTTTAAGGGCCCGTCTCATGCAAAAACAACTTTTCAGAGCTTTCTACCTTCTAAGGCTACGTTCAGCCTGAAGCCTGAAGTGACCCAAATCCGATTTTTTGGCCCCTATGTGACCTGTATCTGAACTTTTAATGATAGTTTGAACGACACAGATCAGATTTTTTCAAATGCGATCCAGGCCACTTGGAATATGTGCTCCTGAAACCGATACATATCCGATCTTTTGACATGCGACTTCAGTCTGAACGGCCAAAGCGCATTCATCCGACCTACACATTATCAGCAAGCCACAAATGTCACTATTCTGCACTGAAGTAGGCGAAAATTGCTAATGAACTCTGTGTCACTGAAGTGAAGCACATCACCACTCACCACTCTTGGCTACGTCTCCACATCCACACGTTCCTTTCAACGGATGTTGCTGCCGCTGTCCAAAAACCTCGTCCTTCTCTTTCTCAATCTCCTCTTTAAAACAAGTAAGTTGTTCATGTTCTGACTCCGGTACAAGAGAAACTTTAAAATCTCCAGGTGCTCAGTGCTCGCCTCCATGTTTGGACAACTTAAACACAGAGCACGCTCGCTGTGGTTGACGTTATCGTGTCCTTCAATGAGCATGCGGGACACTTTTGGGCCATTTAAAGTTCACACTGAGTCACATACAAGTCGCATTTAATTGGAAATGTGAAGCGACCTCGCAATAATATCAGATTTCACAAAAAATCAGAATTGAGCGTTAAGCCCTGCAGTCTGAACGTCGCCTAAGAGTGATATGTGGTCCTTGTATATGTAGCTGAAGTGTTTTTTAGGTTGATTTGGCGTTTTTTTTATTTTTTTTTATTGCAGCGTATTTCTGCCACCCTCCCACGTGACAACGAACTAAAGCTGCTACAACGATGACACGTTTGATGTAGCAGAAAGCGCTTCACATCTGCCCCCCTCCCCCACTCCACCGCCTCCGCCTGACAATTCCCACATGAACATCTAAACAAAAGCGATTGTTATACACTGCAGTCTACACGATATAATAAGCGTATCTACTAGTGTTTATTAATACAATCAGTAATGTTCAGCTGATGCCGACGTGGTGCTTTTGCCTTGTGCACCTCCAAGTGCTCGTCCAATTCCAGCACATGCGGCTGAACGCGCTGTATCGCCATGATGAATAAAGGTTTATTCCTGCCACTATCAGGGTGAACGTCTGTCTCCCCCTCCCTCCCTGAGATGGGCGGAGGAAGGGCGGCTCACTTGTCGCTTATGTCACGTTTGGAGGGCGGAGCCTGTGCTTTCTCAGGACGGGCGGGGGGATGAGAAATAGCCGGTCTTTCAAAGTTCCTGGTCTGTGACTGTCTCCTAGAAATCAGTAAGATTTCATAACTATTGTGTAATGGATGTTCCAAAACCCAAATTGTGCTTCTATATGTGCAGAAGATACAATGTGAAGAGTCATTTTGCATGAGATGGGCCCTTTAATAATTCAATGTTTCCTGTAGATGTCACTATTTATAATCCTATTTATAATCAGATCACTACATCCGGTCAACTGCAGCTTCAGACAATCATGTTTATGGGTCAGTAGGTCGCTTCAGACACTTCTCCTGCACATGTAATATAATGGAATACTAACAGAGCACTTTTGGGATTAACACAACCAGTTAAACACGCTTAAAATAATCTCCTTTATGATACAGACAGAGCCAAAGGGGACTGGACAAAGTACCCTGACAAAGTATCCTGATGAGCTGCACCAGCAGATTACACACTTGAGACCATTTCTACTTTCACTGCTCCTGTCCCACTTATATTTACTGCTGGACTCTTATTATTTCGACATGTTATGCAGTGAACCTTTAAATAATTTGAACATTTGTGTTGATAGTTTTTCTCATCTTATGTTTGAAAGACCAGATTTGGGGCATTCACTGAAACCTGTATTTTGTTTTGTTTTTAATTCAACAAACTGAAAATCTAATAATGAAACAGTCAATAAACAGACAAGAACAAACAATCCATATTCACAGGATGAACATCCTCTGAGCATCCTATATGCTGATGTTAAAATAAAATAATGTAAAATAATGTAAAATTTTGCTTCACCTGTAAATAAATACAGTACATAAAAAAAAAAAAGAATATTGTGAAAAAGTTCTATATTTTTTGTCTCTCATGTCTCTCAGAAAAGTCTAGTATTATATAGACTTGTGGCACATACAATGAGGTTTCCAAGCGTTTATTTCTTGACATTTTGGTTACGTTCAGACTGCAGTCTGAAGTGACCCAAATCAGATTTTTTCGCCCCTATGTGACCTGTATCTGATCTTTTAATGACAGTCAGATTTTTTGCGACCCAGGACACTTGGATATGTGCTCCTAAAACCGATACATATCTGATCTTTTGACATGCAACTTCAGTCTGAACGGCCAGGTCACATTCATCCCACCTACACGTCAGGTTTGGAGTCTAGTCAACGGAGGGAAAGTGAGCTTAGCGAGTTTATTAATATTTGGGGAGATTGCTGTATTCAAGACAAATTGGAGGGGTCTTTTCAGAACTTGGCAATTTCTGAAATGAAATGGTTGAAGGAGGCGTGGACTGGACTGTATTTTGGGAGACAAGCCCAGCGTTTAGGCGACTTCCATAAACACTGAGCATGCTCGCTGTGTGACGTCCTCATTTAAAGTTCACACTGGACATCACATGCAAGTCACATTTAATTGGAAATATGAACAACTTCGCAAAAAACTCAGATTTCACAAAAAAATCCGAATTGAGGATTGAGCCCAGCAGTCTGAACGTAGCCTTTGATGATTAAGACTTACAGATAATGAAAACCCCTTTTTTTAAAAAATATAACTTACTCTAACTTTTCACAATATTCTTCTTTTTTGAGACACAAATAAAGAGACAGAAGTAAAGCCTTGAAAGCTTCACTCTATGCATCATGAGTCTTTATAATGTACGAGTTTGACTTTCTGAAATGAGACAAAATATATTTACAATTTTTTCATGATATTCAAATATTTTGTATATGTACGCAAGATAAGAAAGTGGTTCCAGATAAACACCGATCAGAAGAGTATTTATGTGCATTACACTGACACACACAGTGTAGTACAATAGCCAAGTATTTAAGTAAGACATATTTCAATACAGAGGATTTTAAAAGACTAAGGGATTATTCCATTAGCGGCCTGGCCTTTCCTTTATCTGTCAGTGGTATTAGCCTGCAAAAAAAGAAAGGATTTCTATAATCACACATAACCTAATACGCAATAATCCGAGTTTATTCGTGTAGTGGTAGTTTTCAAGTTAACAGTTCCTTTTACCTTTAGTTCGGTAGATATTGGCAATTCAAGGGCTGAATTTATTATCCAAATAATTCTAGTGAAGCTGTATGGAGTTTAAAAACACAGTAGAGCCCCAACTGTATTATCACATGACATCATAAGGTGGAACAGAGTGTTTTCTGTCTGAGAGAAAAACTCAGCCTAAATATGCAGGTTTGTGTGTGAAACGTGTCAATGAAACAAAACACAACTCCAGGTTTTGCGATGAGGAAACAACATTATAACAGAGATCAGAAAATTGTGGGGTCCCGGGTTTGTATCCCTGAGCATTCTTTATTTATTTATTTATTCATTCTAATCAATTATAGAAAAAGAAAACTACATCCAGGCGTTTTGTCTACCTTTATATCTTTGGTAACAGTGCAAATCTGTTGTGTACGTGTGTTCCAGTGATGCTTTTCCTCTTTAATCTGGCCTGGCAGAGGGGCCCTGTATTTACTGTCAGGGTGCTCGCCTTAGCTACAATATTTATAGCTTTGGTCCAATCTGTGCCCCGTCCGGCTGCAGGGAGAAGATAGGGGCTTCCAATACAAGCGCACACAGCATCCAGTGCAGATCACGACAACCACAGCCAACGATAAGAAAAGGTTAGAAAAGGCACTTAGAACGAGGGGTCAGACTAATTCTCTTTTAACCGTTTGAGAAATTGACTTAATACACACATTTAAAGGTCCCGTATTACGCAAAAATGACTCTTGTGAGCTTTGAGCCATGTGAGAATGTTGTTATCAAATCAAAAACAGACCTGGAGTTGTGTTTTGTTTCATTTGTTTCATGCTGAATTATGTATTTAATAAATTATTGTCAGATTTTTGACCAATGCAGCTGGGGCAAGCGTTCAGGAGCAGTGGGTATCCATGTCCAAATTAGGGCTGTTGCGGTTAGGGTTTCTCCTGCTGTGCGGTATATCGGCTCAACTGCACGGTATGCGATGATACCCGTAGATTATGTATCACCACATAAAAAAACATCTGGGTTATAATTAGGTCTGATCAAGTGGTAACGGAGGGAAACAGGGGCAGATTTTTTACATTCAAATAGCTCTTATTCAGAAACTAGAGGGACTATTGAAATAAGTAAAGTATCAGAATGTAGGAAAGAGTTAACACTCCAACAGGGTAAAGTTAAACCTGTGATATTCTTTCAAGTTGTTGACAAAAAATTTAAAAACTCATGTCGGTAATGGAGGGAATGAAATATGCAGCACTTTTTGGGCAATAAATACAAACAGCGATAACTACCAGTTCTCACTTACATATCCTTAACAAACTGGTTTGAATATTCGCTTCATATAGTTTTCTACCATATGGTACAAGATTAGATTGAAAAACCTCTTACTTTTTGAGTCATGAGATTTTTTATTAAGAAAGGTCATGGTAACGGAGGGAAAAGTAACGGAGGGAAAATTGTGCAAGCAAGTAGAAGGTGCATGATTTTACATAATTTGTCAGTTTTTTTCTTCTGAATACTTTAATATTACTTCAAAATGAAAGGAAACTATTTGTATAAAATATGTCAGTCCTTCCAAGCAAATTTTTATCATTTTAAATACATAAAAAAAAAAAAAAAATCATGTACCTTCGTCAACAGTTCAAAGATCAAATAACACAAGATATGATGAAATACATCCATTTATTTACATGATTTGCAGGTCTTTGAAATTTGGGAAATAATTTTTGTTCCATGTTGCATACATGGTCTATTTAAAACGTATGTAACTTTAGAACCAAAAATGACCAAAAATGATACAGAAAAAAGTAAACAGTTTCATAAACTAGAGTACATATGCTATCTGTTGAATACATTTTTATTTCAGATGCATTAACTTGAATTTTTGGCCTTGCTGTTTACTTCTGCTTGACTGGGCCCAATTATCTTTAAAAAGAAAAAACTCAAGAAGTTAATGTACAAATGAAAACAAAATTAAGGTTTTTGGATTAACAGTGAGGTTGCCAGTCATTATTATTCACAGAGCCCATTATAACATAAAGCTCACGGGAGTCAATTTTGCACCCTCACTCTCATGTAACAGATAATACTCCCTACAACTGTACAACTCACCCTTATGTAACAGATAACCCTGTCCTGTCAATCATCATATCACCTTTGCACTGTTTTTCTCATGACCTCTTGTATAGAGCTGAGATACTTTTTTATTACTTATTTTCTATTTAAAATTTACCTTTACATTTACATTTATATAATTTTTTTTCTTATTTGACACTGGTCTCTTGCTCTTTTTTGCTACTTATTTTTAAAAACATATTATTACCATTTATAGTTTTGCTCTTTGTTATTATAATATATTGTGATGTGTGAGCTCCTTTGTCCAAATAATTTCCCTTGTGGATTAATAAAGTTTGTCTAAGTCTAAGTCTAAGTATAATACGCAATAAACATTTATGAAATCATCTTGAATAGATACAATAGGCGGAAATGATCTCCAGAACTTTATTTACATTATCATTAGAAAACAAAACATGTAATTACACTGGATTTTATGAATTCAGAATCAAGGTAAATGTAATCAATAATGTATATTCTTGTATTTATCATTTTAATAAAACCTAAAGGGCCCATATTACACTGTTTTCTGATCTGTTATAATTGTGTGTAATATAGGACCTTTAAATACAGCGTTACACATTTGATAGACTTACAAAGTGAAGCAAATATTAACACTCAAAACCGTAAAAATAACTTTACTTTGAAACCATTTTACTACAAAATCAACAAAAGACATAAACATAAACAACACAAATCTATGTACAGTATATTTGAAATAAAGTAACATAACAATATTATCACTTTTGGTCTCACGTCGTTAAAACATCTCAAACAAAAAAATAAATATTTGTCATTATAAAATATTTGTGCTCAGTATCCAGCCCCGCGAGGCAATCTTCAAAAGTTGTCATAGCCTATTTTTTACTACTTTTTGGCAAATAATAACACATCTGCATCTTGTATTTTGTTGATTTTATTTTATTTTTTATGATATTTATATGAAGTATTTATATTTACATTTAAATAATTATATGACGTATTTATATTTGCCGCCAAATTTTCGTCACCTGACAAGCTTGAGATCAAACAGTGACAGTCAACGCACGTGCAGAGTTCTGTAGTGCAGTTCAAGACAGCAAAATGGCTAAGAATGAAAAGTTTTCTTAAGAAAGAGAGTGCCAAGTTTTCAAAGAACAGTGGATGACCGATTGTTTTTTTGTTCAGTGTAAGGAGTGTCCAGTTTGTCTGATATGTAAAGAAAGTGTGGCGGTTTTCAAAGAATATAATCTGCGTCGTCAGGCTCATACAATTCTGTTATACGGCCGACCCGACCCCGGCCCCCATCACAGTCAGGAGCCATAATGTGGCCCCCAAAGAAAAAAGCCTAGTGACTCCTGATCATATGCAATGGTGGTCGATATCGGGTATTATACTTTCAATTGTCCATCCATCCGTGAATTGACCCATTTAAATTGCGATTGGGACCTGGCCCTATAGAGGCTTTGCATCGTCACGTGTCCCCCATGGCAACGGTAACTACGCCGCCATGATACCGGGCACGCTATGCCATTAACTTCAGTAGCATCGGAGAAACATGGGCAGGTTTTGTTGTGTATTTGGTTGTTCTAGACGCTCTGAAAGGGATAAAACGATTCGTTTCTTCATGTTCCTCTGGAAATTACTCATCAGGAAAAAAGACATGGATTATGGCTACAGAATATAAACTGTGAGATTTCCTATGGTACCATCAAGACACACTCACGTCACTTTCATCAAGGTATTTGCTATTTAAATTGTTTCATAGCTTATTTAATGAGAGAAGCACATTTACTGAACTAAAATGTAAAAAGAAAACATTTGGCAGGAGAAACTGTATCTTCCAGCGCACATATAAACATGTCACTCGTCGTAGGACCCATGTTTTCTTTATTGCCTTGCTTATCCACAGCTATGTCTTCTAGAATTAATCACTTTTTTTGAGCAGATCTTTCTAACGTTCTCGAGGGTCTTTTCATGGCCGATTCTTTCGAGGTTCGGCTCACAGACTCTTCAACTCGTGCGTCATGTTGATCATAGGAGCCCAGTGTGGGTTCGTTGAATCATAAACTAGTGCGGGTTTTCCTGGATAAATTTATGAAATTTTTGTTCAGTAAATGTGCTTCTTTCATTGAATAAGCTATGAAACTATTTAAATAGCAAATACCTTCGGTTGTCTTGATGATGTACCATTGGAAATCTCTTCGCGGTTTATGTTCTCTAGCCATAATCCGTGACTTTTTTTTCGATAATTTCCTTGTTTGAGCTCCTGATGAGTAATTTCCAGAGGAACAGTGAAGAAACTAATCGTTTTATCCCTTTTAGAGCGTCTAGAACAACCAAATACACAACAAAATCTGCCCACGTTTCTCCAATGCTACTGAAGTTAATGAGTGCGTATACATGCACATCAATAACCCGGTTATTAGCCATATCCCGGTTATGTCAGTATTCGGGTTACTGCGTATACATGCGCACTGAGAAACCGGGATACTCATATCCGCGTATATATGATCAAATGGAGTATCCCCGGTTTCTTGACATAATCTTACAAA
Source organism: Boleophthalmus pectinirostris (assembly GCF_026225935.1). Taxonomy (NCBI): domain Eukaryota; kingdom Metazoa; phylum Chordata; class Actinopteri; order Gobiiformes; family Gobiidae; genus Boleophthalmus; species Boleophthalmus pectinirostris. The sequence goes on from NW_026571299.1 coordinate 11,978,814, forward strand.
TGCGCAAGGCGCAAAAATTAACTTAAATCAATTTCATAAACCAGGAAAAATACAAACCGTGAGCTCCTTTAGCATAAGAAGCTAAGGAGCTACGAGATCTCCCACAATCCACTGCGCAGATTCTTCATTAAAATCTTCTGCATAAATAAACTCAACTTTACAACATATAAACCAGAACCACTATAGAGCTACATCAGCCCGTTTGATAATATAATTCAGCTCTGATCACATTTGTTTACGTTTTACAGAAACGAAACTTAAGACTGCATCGCTAATTAACATAAACTGTTACATTAGCAGTGATAAAAACAACTCGCTCCTTGTGCCTCTGATGTGGTTCAGCTTCTTTTGGACTAAATGACACGACTCTGTGGATTATGTGTGTTATTTCTGTGACAGAAGAGGTGCTAATGATGGTAAGTGTGTTCCGTGCATATAGAGTATAGGAGATAGTTCATGTTTTAGCTTTTCAGCGTCACACGAGTGCAGGTCGTACGAGTGCAGATTGTACGTGTGCAGGTTTAGCGCAGCTTTTTATTTTACAGTCATTTCACTCGTTTGGTCACTTCATTTATTTTGGTCAATTTATTTATGTGACTACTGTTGTGGTGAAAGGCTGGAAAGTGTCTTTTGGACGCATGCGCACTCAACTTTATGTTGCAGTAACCGGGGTACTGCGTATACATGACACAAGTAACCCGGTTACTATCGGAATAAACCAGCTACAGTAACTCGGTTTCTAATAACCGGGATACTGCCATAACCGGGTTACTGAAACCGGGTTACTGCGTATACATGCACCATCAAGAAACCGGAATACTCAAAAAACCCGATCATAACACTCACTCACTCACTGACATAGTGTGCCCGGTGTCATGGCGGCGTAGGGACCGTTGCCATGGGGGACACGTGACGGTGCAAAGCCTCTATTGAAGACCCAGACACTAGGCCATGTTACAGGCCAGTTCTGTGGAGAGGAGAACCTACTCACAGTATGAATTAAGCTGGGTTCAAATTAAGAAAAAATATCTGAGTCAAATGCACCAATGAAGAAAATATTAATATTATAAAACCCAAGACGTGGCTCATATTGGCCTTTCACTGAAGATGGAGATGAGCAGATCGCCGTTGTCCAAGTCGTTTCCATATTTTGGCCTAAATAAAAACATGTTTAGTACTGGTTTAATACAATTTACACAATTTTCTGATTTGTGTTTTAATGTTGTTTCCTCATCACAAACAAACCTGGAGTTGTGTTTTGATTCACTCACACGCTTAACACACCCGCCTTGCATATTTAGTCTTAGCTCTTCTATCAAGCATAAAACACTCTGTTCCACCTTGTGATGTCATATAATACAGGATATTATAGGAAGTGCTCCACTGTGTTTTTAAACTCCATACACCTTCACTAAAATTGTTTGGATAATTTCAGCTCTGGACCTGCCAATCTCTGCTGAACTAAAAAAAAAAACACCACTTGATGAACAGTAATAACAGTAATAATAAAGGGTTACTCAAACATGTATGAATGGATCAAAACACAAACCTGGGTATGTTTTTGATGAGGTAACATCATTGTAACATGGCGTAAAGTTCACAAGAATCTATTTTGTGTAATACAGGAACTTTGAAGTCATTATTTAGCCCTATTGTCGTTCCTGCCTTATTGAAAAGATAAATAAACACGTTTAGAGCTTTAACACCTTCAAGACACTGTTACATCAAGGAAACACTCACCCAGACACACAAACATTCACACACCACTGTACATAGACACTGGGGGCGAGGGAGGACTAAGTGTCTTGCCCAAAGGCACAACAACAGCATTCATCAGTGGGAGGTGGTATCAATACTGTTTTATGTGGGAGCAGGATTCTAACCTCTGAACTTTGGATCAGAGTTGTGGTCTGGTCTTGTTTTTGTCCTGTGTTTTACCTGGCAGTAGAAGTACAGTGCAGTGGTGGAGATGAGCAGGATGAGAACATGGATCCCGGCTCTCAGGAGCAGGTCTGAGTCTGCCACTGTACAGATGTTAAACATAAATATAATCATAAAACAAAGGATCTTCAAACAGCTAAAGAACTATACCTCCACGGCCGATGTACAGGGTCACGTTCTTTAGGATTTTACTTGAATTAACTTCACTGTAACCACAGGTGTAGTTCCCTGTGTGTTCAGGACCAAAGGCTGTGAACAGGAAGTGTGCAGAGTGATTGACAGATGGCAGGGTGTAATTCCCACTTGGAGCCAGCAGGTGGAAAAAAACCAGAGTAGAATGGTTTATCTAAAAAGCAGGAGACACTGAAGTCTGCACCGGACCTCACAAGAGCCCTGTGCCCCCTGGACTGAAAAACTCCCTCTGAGGAGACCAACGTCTTGACACCAGGGTAGAAGTCTGTGGAGAGAAAACTGTCATGAAATAATCAGCAGATTATCGTGCAGTTTCAAAAATATAGTTCTGGGATTATAGTCAACCATGTAATCCACATGAGCATTTTTATAAATGTTACAATATAGTACAGACCTGAGCAGGTCAGAAACACACTCTTGTTGTCCTGGGTCCTGTTGGAGATGAGACAGTCTCGGAGGACAACTCTCCTCTTCACACACTCAGGGTCCAGCCACCAGAAAGGCCCTTTATCAGAGTAATAATAAAATTTAACTGCCAAACCACAGCCCAGTTTTTGACACAGAGCAGAGCCCAAATCCAAATCCCAAACTGAAGTCGTCACTGGTCTCCATTCGTCCTGGTGCCTCAGATGCAGGACACCACGACAGTGAAGTTCATCGAGCCACAACGTATCATCATCTGGACACAAACAAAATATACAGTGAATATAAAATGTGAGTCTTGACAGAAAATAATGATTCATTCAATGTAATGAATAAAGAAATAATCACCTTAAACATTTCATATTCTAAGTAAGTCTTTATTTCTATAGCGCTTTTCATGCAGACATTTTGTCACAAAGACACTTTACAGAGCATTATTCATTCACTCTATACCTGGTGATGGTAAACTACTATTGTAGCCACAGCTGCCCTGGGGCAGACTGACAGAAGCACAGCTGCCATGCAAATAGGCCATCAGTCCCTCCGACCACCACCACCATCACTCATGCACACACCACTTTTATACTGTGGGTGAAGTGTCTTGCCTAAGGACACACAACAACAGTTGTGCACCAGTGATAATTTCCACCTGGGCAGGTTCATTGATTGATTGTATTTAACTGACCTTGACTATCAACTGTTCTTCCTGGAGACTTGTAGCATGTTTTGGGTTGATGGGGGAAACACGGGGAGAAACGTGTAAACCCCACACAGAAAGGCCCTGGTGACCCGGGAATCGAACCCAGAACCTTCTTGCTGTGAGGCATGAGTGCTAGCCACTCAGCCTGTCTAAAGTCCAGTGTGTACAGGGTAAACAGAACTGGTGACAGTACAGTCCCATGTACCTCTGTGTCAGAGGTGCTGTGCCCCAATCAGACAAACAGAGATCCCCCAGTGAGGTAATCTAGTAATCCAACTAACCAGCAGGTATTTTTATTGCTTGTATATACTTGTCTAGATCTTTGCATTTTACGGTGAAAATCCATACAGTAAAAAAAGTACAAAAAGAGTATTAAAAACACAGTATAACTGCCGATTGTTGTCAAAACAACCAAGCTTTAATTTTTGAGGTTCTCAAATGCTAATGATTGTATAGATTTACTGAAATACCAAGAGTTTAAACACTGAAAAACAAGACTGTACACATTTCACAAGTGTTTGTTAGTGTCAAACTACAGTGAGTAGAGAAACCAACACAAATCTAATATTTAAGCCTGCAATTAATTTTTAGAACTATGAGGAAAAAAAGATTCCTCAAGCTAAATCTTATTAGTATTGTGTATACTCATGTTATAATTAGTATTAGTAGTATTTGTATTAGAGCATGTGTATATGGTATATCCTGAAGGTAAACATCTAGAAAAGATGATGACAAGATTGTATTTCACAATAACATAGAAATCAATCATTTCTCCTTCAAAACCAAATTACGCTGTAAGAATCTGGAACAGAATGGAGGGCGTGTTACCTGTGCAGGTGATGTTGGCAGCAGCTGAGCAGAGCGTCTCAGAGCTCTCACAGTCCTTCAGTGCTGCCTCTGCTCCACTGCAGTGAAAGGACCTCCCCACAACAGATCCCTCTGTAATCAGCGCCCCCTGGAGGTCAGACACTCCTCCACAATCCAGTTCCCTGCAGATTATTTCAGCCTCAGTCTGACCAAAGCCCTCTGCACACACTGAGCTCCACAACTGGTCTGTGTGCACCTCCAGAGAACCAGAGCACCGGCCTGGACCACCGCTCAACCGCACCGAGTCTGAAAACCACAAACAAAACCACGACAAGTCAAGTGAGGAGCAGGAGGAGGTGTCTGGGGAGAGGGAGGAGGAAAAGGGAGAACTAGGATGTAGAGCTGTACCTGGTTGTGTAGTTAGATGTCTGGTCACAGACATACTCACTCCAGACAGCATTGCAGTGATAAAGATTTGATAAGAAGTGTTTGGCTTCAGGTGGAGGAGCTCTGCAGTCCTCAAGTATCCTGGGACAGCTACCACCTTTGTGTGAGGTTTTGTTTCTAGAAGAAACATCCACAACTCACTGTCGCTAAAAGTCCATGAGACACGAGCTCTCCTCGGCTGAACGTCGAAGAAACTCAGAGATTCAGGCTTTGGCAGGTCTGAAAATAGAAATGAATTTTGTCACTATCCACAAGAATCTACTGCAATACTGTGTTTAATTAGTGAACATGCTGCATGGAGAATTACTCTGCATGTAAATGTTTTACATTCACTGGTTCAAAAACAATGTTAAATATTTTATTGATAAACACATTACTCGTTTAGTGACTGTGTGTCACTAGTAAAGAGCAAACCCAATGGCAGTAAAGACAGAAGGGCTCTCTATGATTCTGTAAATGTATAGCCCCCAAACTCCGACCCATGATGCCTTGGGCCTCTGTTAACAAACACTGATCAACTAATTATTTACTAATTCTTCTATTTTGTGATTGTCATTAAGTTCTTAATAGTAAAACTCAGAGCTGCAGTGACTTCAATCACACACAGATGAAAAAGGAGCAAGACGAGGCAACAACTCACCCAACTTCTGTTTGATCCAACGACAAAAAGACTGAGTTAAGTCTCTCAAAGTGTTTGGAAAACCACTAAAGTCTTTTACAGTGTAGACTTCAGTTTTATCAAGACCCATGCCAATGTCCTTTAACTCACTGTAATCTGCACCTTTAACTCCAACTATAAACAGTTTTGCATTTTGTCCCCGAAAACGCTCAACAGTGTTTCTGTTTATGCCCGATGAGTTCCTGTCACTGATCACAATCAGAGCAGAAGGGACACTGAATATAGCTCCTTGGTCTGTGTGGAAAATTGTTTCCACAACAGATTCCACAGCGTCAGTGGTCAGGTCTCCAGGAGAAGCAGGACTTTGTGAGATCTTCCTCACTGCACTGACCACAGAGGGCAGATCGTGATAAGTGTTCAGGTAAAACTCAATCTCAGGTTTTCCACCACACTTCACCAGAGCAATCTGAACCGAATCAAGACCAACCACACCGAGGATCTGGACCAGAGCCACCAGGAAATCCTTCACTTTGGAGAAATCTTCTGAACTGATGTGGTTGAATCCATCCAGAAGCAGCAGCACATCAGCTCTGTGGTCCTCACTCAGAGAGCACTCTGCACAAGACAGGAGACTAATCAACACAACTTGGACTAAATTAAGGTTTAAAGATGTATCATAATTATGTTATATTTTGGTCATGGTTAACAGCAAAACTGAACTAAAACAGCTTTATAATTGTAAATATTTTATTGACTTCTTGTTAAATAAATAAATAAATAAATAAACAACTTTATAACATTGACAGCACAAAATTAATAAAATAAAATCAACGTCAACTAAACACTTTCAAAATAAAACAATCTGCACTGATGAACTGCAGAACGAGCCTTATCGTGAAAAGGTTTTAAAATGACAATGCACTAACTCTGGGCACAAACACATAAAGCTGCCTGTCCAGAGCCACAGCGACTTCAGCTGATTTTTATGGCCTAAGTCAAGCACTGAATGGAGCATTTCACTTTAAATAAATGAACAGAACATGTAAAAGAACAGAACAGACCAGCTGTTAATGCAGAGTTTTAAACACAGATGAGCTCTCACAAAGTTATTCTAATATGCCACATTATGACCGGCAAAAAATAAGAACTAAATGCAGCAGAAGACAGGAATTTATGTGACTTTTTTTTTTCTTTCTTATTACATTGCTAAGATTGTTATGTCCACTTTAATAGCCAGTTTTAGAGAATAGACTGTTTAATTTTTAATTTTAATTTTTAATTTTAGATAGGAGGCAATATTTGAGATCAGGAGATGAGAGGTAGGAGGAGAAGTGGAGAGAGACACGGATGACATGAAAGAATGAAGGGAAAAAGCAAAGGACAGATATATGTTACACAGAGTTCAGGTGCTTCTGGAGACGTGTCTGTAGAAAACTAGTCCATGTGAACACATGAAACGTGATAAGAAGACAGGTGTAAATGTCCCAGGGAGCAAGAACTCACAGAGTGGATTTTGGAAATATAGAACCTTCTCAAATGACTGAGAACCAGTGTTTGGACTGCTGCCTCTGCAAACTGTCCTTATGTGGGTGACACCTTTTTAAACTTTGTAATGTGGGTGACAGTGAATTAACCAGATCTTCTAATCCATATTACAGGAATATCCCAGGACACAACACCAGACAAACTCCTTTCTAATCTAAACTTGTCCTTTTTGAAGCAGTGAGGAGGTATGTACCTGTTTGAGGGTTCTGTGTGATCTGAGCCCAAGTCCCTGAAAAACACACAGATTAGATGAGTCTCAGTTATTTTAGACCATTGATTGTGTTCAGCATGAACTGTGATAAACCTGTGATCAGCACCATATTTCACATGTTTTCTTCCCATCAGTCCACTTTTCTAACTCACTGGTTTGACATTTTGAGCATCTGTACAAACTGATACTGTATAAATGGACACAATAAAATGGAATGGCAAATTAAAGGTCTTATTTTACACAAAATTTCTTCTTGTGTGTAATATGAGCCCTTTAATCAGAAACAAAGCAAGAATATATGCCATGGTTTGGAGGATCTGAGAGTTTTGCCAGTTTTTCCACCACTGACACTATAGGCCTACTCCACATTTTAATTTAGTAGATCATCAATACAATAATTTTGATATTATCTTTTTTAATAACTTCCAACCTACACTCAGCAAGTTCTGCACAGCTTGCCTACCCTGGTTTAGTCCAGTTTTTGTCCTGGTTTAATACAAGTTTAGTCTTGGTTTATTACTTTTTCTTGAACATTTATCTCTTTGTTTATTTCCATTTTGTGTTTCATTGTCAGATTTTCATATTTTATTTTTGCTGTTATGATATTTGGCAATATGTGTCATGTTTTTCTTTTAAATGTGACATGCACGATCATAGATATACTCTGTGAACACTCTGATGTTCACGAGCGGCTCTGCTCCGCGCGCTCCGCTGATCTGGACCCGCGCGCGCTCCGTGACAAAAATAAAGGTCACGTGTGAGCACTAAAACGAGTCAAATGGGCTCAATATTTCACCAAACTGCTGCAGAACACTGGAAGACGCCAGGACAACTCGAACATCTTGTATCTGTCACCATAAGAGACACTTACACCCGCAAGCGGCAGTGAAGGGTCTTTTACCCACTAAACCTGTTGCTTAGTAGAGCAACATTAACCTGGAACATGTGGCCACACTAACTCATTATGAAGTGCGATTTTTACACTTAAATTATTGCCACTTGAACTTTAAAATAAGAAATTTAGATTTATATAATAATTAAGATATTATAATTTTTTTTTTAAAAAAATTTAAATTAGAAAGTTGAAATGACATTAAAATGAGCACTCATTCTGATTTTTTTTAATCATTTGACAGCACAAAAAAATAAAAATAAAAATAAAATAAATAAATAAAACTCATTCATACACTTGTCTAACGTCTGTGTGTCTCTCCACCATGTTTCCTCTACAGGTTTCTAATTATGAGATGAATAATAATTAACAGTAATAAATAATAACAATCAGCAGTGGAGTGGTAATCGGGAGACACAGGAGATTTCTCTTGATGGGAGAGGAGTGCGGCCGGAGGAGCGGCTGCAGCTGCTCTTCCCGCCGGCCGTGCGCTCCCTCTCACATCTCTCATGTGACCCCAAAACCTCAGAAAAGTTCCTCCAGAGCAAACTGCTGTGTCAAGGCGCTGTTAACGTCAACTAAACACTTTCAAAATAAAACAATCTGCATTGATGAACTGCAGAACGAGCCTTATTGTGAAAAGGTTGTAAAATGACAATGCACTAACTCTGGGCACAAACACATAAAGCTGCCTGTCCAGAGCCACAGTGACTTCAGCTGATTTTTAGACCTAAGTCAAGCACTGAATGGAACATTTCACTTTAAATAAATGAACAGAACATGTAAAAGAACAGAACAGGCTCTCTTTCTTTTTTCTTTTCTTTTTTTTTTTTTAACAACCACTCTGAAAAATAGGGCTGGTGGATTTCTGATTGGACGCTGCATTGCAAACTCTCCCTGTAGATTTCAGAGCCCACTCCGCCATAATAACAATTAAAATTATAAAAATGCTAACAAATAATAAATATATGTGTAAGTAGCCTATAAAAGATGAATAAAAGAAAAGTTTTACCAGAGCAGCAGAGCAAAAGGACAAACACCAGACGTCCAGAATCCATGTGTAGAATAGAAATAAACCAAGACCAAACCAGGACTGAACCAGGTCTAAACTAAACCAGGTCCGACTATGAGCTTGTTATGTGTTGTTCTTATCTGATGTCACTTCCTGCGTGTGACATTCAAAACTTATCTTTAAAACATGTGGAACTTTTTCTGCATCTTCAGATAATGAAAAAAAGCTGACATATATGTTTAAATAACTGTGTAGTGATGATCTTTAAGGCCCATTTACACTATTTGCTGATCTGTTATGTTGTTGCTTCATCATTGTGTTTTGTTTCCGTCACACAACGCACAAACGCTGCAAATTTAGGCCGTGTTCTTCTCTCAAATAGAAAACACTCCATCCACTCCTCCACTGTGTTTTTAAACTCCATACACCTTCAGAATCATTTGGATAATTTCAGATCTGGATTTGCCCGTCTCTACTGAACGAAAGTCAAAAAGCAATGTTGTGCCAACTCAAGTTTACCACACTTTCATAACAGTTGATCTCATTTTAATCATCAGTGCAGATCAGAAGTGTGGATGCTCTGAGCAGCTTTCTGTGGTTTTAACTTCTCATGAAAGATATAATATGATATGAAGCGGCTGCATGTTTCTGATGGTATCTCTTCTCAGTAATTTCACAGTACAAACTATAATGTGGAGATGTTCTGTGTATTGACTGTCATTATTTAGTTTGGAGCAATGAGATGCCAAAATAAAATACTTAATATTTTATTTGAACAAGAAAGCCCAAAAGGACACTGCACAAAATGTGACTACACAGCTCTCATATCCAAACTTAGGTGTCACAATGGACCCAGATCTAAAACTTGATCACCAAATTAGTGCTGTTTTAAAAGCTACTTTTTTCCAGCTAAGACAACTGGCCAAAATTAAACCTATTTTGTGAACGCAACACTTCGAAACTGTCATACATGCATTTGTGACGACTAGATTGGATTATTGTAATGCACTTTATGTTGGTGTCAGCCAAAATGCACTTTCCCGGTTGCAACGGGTCCAAAACTCAGCGGCTCGACTTTTAACTGAAGAGCATCTCACCTATTTTAGCTTCTCTCCACTGGCTCCCGGTGTTTTTTAGAGTTGATTTTAAAATTATTTTATTTACTTTTAAGTGTTTACAAGGCCAAGCGCCCTCCTACCTCACTGACTTGATCCACCCTTATGTCCCCTCTCGCACTCTCAGGTCTGCAGACCAACTCCAGCTCACCGTCCCAAAAACTGAAGGTAACTTTAGTCACAGCCCAGAGAAGTGCACAGGACAAGCTGTCACGATCACAGTGGGGCACGAGATGTCATTGCGCTGCCTGCAGTGTTCCACAGTATAGCATTAAACAGCTCTATTTTACATTTATTCAATTAGAGGTAGTTTATAGCTCCAAAATACATTGAAGAGCAGGTGTTCTGACTGTAAGCAGAGTAGCTTAGGCTACGTTCAGACTGCAGGGCTTAATGCTCAATTTGGATTTTTTTGTGAAATCCGATGTTTTTGTGAGGTCGTTCACATTTCCAATTAAATGCATGTTGTATGTGACTCCAGTGTGAACATTAAATGGCCCAAAAGTGTCCCGCATGTGCACTGGAGACACGATGACGTCAACCGCAGCGAGCGTGCTCTGTGTTTACAGAAGTTGTCCAAACATGGACTCGAGCATTGAGCACCTGGAGATTTTAAAGTTCCTCTCGCACCGGAGCCAGAACATGAACAACTTACTTGTTTTAAGGAGATTGAGAAGGAAAAGGACGAGGTTTTTGGCCGTGGTGTTTTGTGGGGCAGTGGCAGCAACGTCCCTTGAAAGGAACATGTGGATTTCGAAACGTAGCCAAGAGTGGTGAGTGGTGATGTGCTTCGCTTCAGTGACACAGAGTTCATTAACAATTTTCGCCTACTTCAGTGCAGAATAGTGACGTTTGTGGCTTGTTGATAACGTGTAGGTCGGATGGAATGCGCTTTGGCCATTCAGCCTGAAGTCGCATGTCAAAAGGTCAGATATGTATCGGTTTCAGGAGCACATATCCAAGTGGCCTGGGTTGTATTTGAAAAAAATCGGATCTGTGTCGTTCAGACTGTCATTAAAAAATCAGATACAGGTCACATAGGGGCCAAAAAATCGGATTTGGGTTTCTTCAGACTGCAGTCTGAACGCAGCCTTAGTCTGGTTTGGTCTCCATGAAGATAAAAATAATGCCATACTGTGAAACACTCTGAAAAAAACAATAACATCTCCAGCTGTTGACGGACCCTCCATCAGAAAAGTTACACAATACATAATAATTTAACACCCACATACATCAAACTTTTCAGTCTTGTACACATCAGATACTTATTTTCAGTAAGATTTAGTTTACTCAAATACTAAATAATCTGACTAAAATCCCCCTGTTTTTGGTTTGTGTCTAATGTCAACAAAGTGATGCGAGAAAATCAAAGCTGCTCTTTTCCTTTGGCACAGACAATTTCTTATTTTTGGAAAACAATAACCTATTTCATACATTCATGTAAATAAACTACAGAGAAAGTTTCAGCTATATCTCTCTTCATTTTCTCTCGAGATGGACAGAAATAAGTTTATAAAGTCCCCACTATTTTCTGATCTGTGTTATAATGTTGTTTCCTCGTCACAAACAGACCTGGAGTTGTGTTTTGTTTCATTCACACATGTTTAACACACAAATCCTGCGTATTTAAACTTTTTCTCGCAAACAGAAAACACTCTGTTCCACCTTGTGATGTCATGTGGTAATACAGGAAGTGCTCCACTGTGTTTTTAAATTCCACACACCTTCACTAGAATCATCTGGATAATTTCAATTCTTGCCAATCTCTACTGAATTGAAAAGTAGGTACAAAGTAGCTGTTAACCTGAAAATTACCGCTTCATGACATCACCATCATCATCAAGGTGGAACAGAGCATTTTGACTTTTGGAGATGTAGACAGATGAATAAATCAGGATTAATGAAATGTGTGAATCAAACAAAACATAACTTGGTATGTTTTAAAGGAGGTAACAGCATTATAACCTGGCTTAAAGCTCACAGGAGTCAATTTAGTGTAATATAGGACCTTAAGAGTCATCAGACTGATTTTCTTCACATGGCAAATGATTCATACTTCTTGTACTTCCCCAAAATTGTCAATAAGATTACTTACAGTAACCATCTATGCTGTCACCATAAACAGTGACTCTGCTGCACAAACATTGTCATTGTCTCACTGGTTTAAAGATTAGCTGACTGAACTGACTTTTATTGCATTGCCCACTCCCTTTTGAACTGGAAATCCTCTTAAACATTAACATTATCCAGCATTCTTTTACAGTTCTCCATGTTGTAATGTTTGCCTAATGGCACACAGGCACTTGCTTTGCAGAAGTAACTGACTACTAATTACTCCTTAAAGTAATTTAATTACTACTATGATTACTTTATTTCAAAAGTAATTTGATGACTGATACTATATGTTACTTTATATTTTATAGACACTTTTTGTGATAGAGCTGAATGACATGCACAGTCTTCCTTAACACCAACATTTGTGTTGTTTTGGTTCACAGCTGATCTCCCTCTGACACCGTCTGTGCTTCTGTTTCACTTTTTACTGTTTTACACTTCATAACACGCATTTGTATCAGAGAAAAAGTACTGAATTATAACTGTTACTGCATTATTAAAAAAGTAATCTGATTCCAGTAATCCCTTGCTTCATAACTAGTTACTGCCCAACAGCAGTTTATAATAATAATACTAATACTAATAATAATAATAATAATAATAATAATAGATTTTAATATATTACATATTACACTTACAAACAAACTGAAATTTAAAATGTGGCTTTACAATTTCATGTTTTTTTCAAAAACTTTCATTAGTTTTTGAAAAATTACATAATATAAATTTAAAGAATCACAAAGTTTATATCTAGTTTTTCTTTTGGCATATATATATATATATATATATATATATATATATATATATATATATATATATATATATATATATATATATATATATATATATATATATATATATATATATATATATATAAACTTGATTAAAAAATGTGAACTGTTCCTTTAAGACCTCAGTGGGAGGAGGACGTGACCTGCTTTTCTCCTTACCTGGCTCAAAGTATTGTCACTTCAGGTTTGATCGGTGGCCTTACAGGTAGGCACACACTTTTTGTTATTTTTATTATAAGTAAAAACAAAACTAACACATACAACAAAGTAAATATAGTGACAATAAGGAAGTCATAACCTCATCACATTGTCCTTATGCTATCAGTGACTGTGTTCCTGTGTTGTTGTTTTTTTGTGCTGCTTTTAATTGTAGGACCAGTACAACTTTTGCCACTCTTGTCTTTCAGAGAAATGCAGAGTGCAGAGTTTATCCCTCCAGAGCTCTCTCAGGGAGAGTCCTACCATGTCTTCTGCAGCTACAGCAGCACTGACTACCAGTGGACACACACTCTCATCCAGCACCTGGAGGACAGGGGCTTGAGGGTGTGTGACCATGAGAGGGACTTCACTCCAGGACGTCCCATCTTAAACAACATGTCTGAGTGCATTCAGCAGAGCCAGAAGGTGCTGCTGATCCTGAGTGAGGAGTTTGTGAGGAGCCGCTGGTGTTTGCTGGAGGCCAACATGTCCATGTTCAGAGACTGTCTGCAGAGGAAGCCCATAGTGCCAGTGCTGCTGCAGCGAGAGGTGCACATCCCTCTGCACTTGGCCCACCTCACCTACCTGGACATTCAACAACCAGACTTCAGACAGCAGCTGCTCAGGGTGCTGTGCACACCTAACCAGGAGATGCAGAGCTGCACTGTGGTGCCCTACCAGCCACCGTCCCTCTACAACGGCAAGAGTCTCGAGCCAGTGATTCCTGTCAATGAAGAGCAGCTCAATGAGTTCTCCTGTGGAGAGTGGAATGACACAGTGCCCCAACAGCTTCGACTGATCATTCAGGAGCCACAGCGTTATCGAGAGGCCATTGAGCTCATCAACACTGTCTCTCAGACCAAAGTTAAGTATAGGACTCCCTGGTCCCAAGGCATGTACCAAGGCTGTTTGATCGCAAGGATATTTTTTTGTGGTACGTTAATAACAGCTGTGTTGAATGTACCAGGTGTTCCGACATCACTAGCAGTACAGATTCCATGTTTTGTGCTTCTAGGTTTAGTGGCATTTTGGGTTTTTTATAAAAGTATATCTTTCAGAAAACAGGAGCCTAAACGTGTTATGCATGAGCTGCAGAAGGCCATCGGCCAGGCCAACAGCCTCCTGTTTGAGGAGCACATCCTGATAGGCTCTCAGTCCAACTCTAAACTGCTCCTGGTTTATGTGAAAGTAGAGGACTGCAGAGAAACACTGTGTGCTCTGTCCCAGGACCAGGACCAGGACCAGGACCAGGACTTCTTTCATGCAGCCATAGAGGAGTACTCCTGTGGGTACGCCTGCTGTCTTGCTAAAAGGTACTTCCCATTTCAAACCACCCCCAGCTCCAGTCACCTGAAGGGAGGAGTGTGCTTCTGTCAGTACGTCACCCATCAGATCTCTGTGAAAAACACCAACCTTAACTGCTGTAAAAATCTTCTACCCCCATTTTGACAAGTTTATTTTTGTAAAAATGCAATGCATGCAAATATTAATGTGTGAAGTCACCTTTTTGTTTAAAAAAAAAGAAAGAAAAGAATAACATTTCAATTATCTCAATAATGTGTAAGAAAACATTCCAATAAAGAGATAAATAAGCTGCATGTGTGATGTTACAATGGGGTAATGTTGAAGTTCAGACATGTTTCTTTTTCACATACTTTTAGAACAATTTCAATTCAAGAATACATGTCAAGGGGGAAGCAGTGGACTCTGACCATACAGGAATCAATCACAACAGAACTCGGACTAAGATAATGAGGACAGAACACTGTTATAAGGAGATAAAAGCTGATAAAAAACTGATTTTACACAACTTACCTTCTTTAAAGTAAATCAGCAGTGTTCAAGTGCAAAGAAAACGGCACAAACAAGAAATGTGCCATTAGGTACTCAATTTAAGTAAAATTAGACTTAATGATTCATTTTGTCAGAGTAAATTAGTTATTATGATTAATATTTATCACTAACTGGAGAAAACAGACATGCCTCACTGTAAGAGCAGCATTTTCTATTTTTCTCATTAATACGGTACAGTTTGAACCCAAAATTGTGTGATCAAGTCCTGCCCTAACCCTTAGATTTTAGAAAAGTAACTGTATTATAAATACTGTGATGACAAACGACTAAACGACTAAGGGATATCTCAAAATGTGTTTTCAGAATACATATTTTTGGCGCATGTATTCAATTACTTCCCACCACATGATCAGTGACTTTGAAGATGTATGTCGTTACAGAATACTGAATACCTGCGTTAAAATGTACTTTGTAAAGCATTCTGATACATGGTCCATTTAAAGTACTGCATTCTGAATACTTAGAATACTTTTACATTGAGTTGCCTTTAAATTGTAGCTTTATGTTTATTTCAAATCATTTTCTATCACTAAATGGATGAAAAAATGCCGTACCACAAGAGCAGAGTTGTGTATTTTTCTCACGGATTCTGTATTTATTCCTTTGATTTTAGAAAAGTAACTGTAATCTGAATACCACCAAAGAAAAAGGACTTTCCACACTATAGGGCGCTCTGGATTATAAGGCGCACTGTCATAGAATGGTCTATTATCGAACTTTTTTCACAAATAAACCAGACCGATCTTTAAATGGAAACACAACAGTTGGATGGGTCAGTCGGACTTTGTTTGTGGCGTTCACGGTGACTCTGGGCTTTGTTCAGTTGTGGCGTGTAGGGAGGGTGTGTCTGGGAGCGCTGGATTGTCGGCGTGTTCGCAGTGACTCAGTTGTTCAGTCGTGTCTAGAAGTGGCACATTGCACTCGCTTTTTCGGTTCGTTCCTCCGTTCCGTTCCTCGTCTGCGTGGAGTGATGAGTGTGTTTTTTGCCGCGCGGTCGCTGTCTGCTCTGTGTGTGTTTGCGTGCGCTGCGGTTGGTGCGGTTTTGTAGTTTACTGAAGTCGTGCTGGGACACCCGAGTGGATTCGTGTATAGGGCGCTCTGGATTGTGGGGCGCGCTGTTGTTTTCTGATGGGGTTGGAGGCTTAAGAGTGCACCCGATAGCCCGGAAAATATGGTAACTAGGGGCGTTGTCACGATATCCAAGTCTCACAATACGATATTGTCAAGGTATGAACTTCGCAGTCCGATATTTATTGCGGTATTGTGGGAAAGCTCACGATATGGTGGCGAGGCTCACGATTGGGGATGTAACGATATCCAAATCTCTTGGTACGATATTTTCACAATATACATCTCACGGTACGATATTTATTGTGATATTTTGTGGAGGTGGAGACTAACAAAACTGTTAATATGCAACTTTTTCCTCTTAAAATGCCTTGACGAGGCTTAATCCAAAGATCTAAGACTTAAAGGGATAGTTCGGGTTTTTTGACATGAATCTGTATGGCATCCCCGTCAGCAGTGCCGTGCATCCACACTGACTTTACCTCTAAAAGCGGCCGGTGAACCGAGATCCTGGCCGGTTTTGGTGCTGAGGAAAGTAGTTCGGCAAGTTGGCTGGGGACAGTCTAATAAAGCGTTTTTCTTCTCAAAACAAAATGTGTTAAAAAGAGCGATACATTTGCACCACAAAACCTCCGTCCTCTAAAAAGTCAGACCTCATAATCACTTGGCGCTATTTTCTCTCCGTACGTATTACTGCGCGCGGCCGTCAGGTGACAGCCGCACGCAGAGCAATCATTTTCTTCAGTTGTTCGGCAGTGTTTACTTGTTCAGACCGGTGACCGCCGCGGCGCGAGAGACCTCATGTCAGAGCTGGCGTGATAGGTATATAAGTTTGTATAAGATACATAACTATATATCTAAAAAATGGTGCAAACTTGCGATTTTCCGGGCTGTAACAACAAAAATCTGTCTGAATCTCCACACAAATTTCACAGTTTTCCTGTAACGGACGTATATTCAGGTTCAAAAAGATCTCCCATTGGCTCTGTGCTAAAATCAATTTCTTCATCATCGGTGTCGTAAGCAGACATGTTGTCGCTAACATTCCGAGCAGTTAACAAAGTGAAACAGGCGCGGCTGTCACCTGGCGGCCGTGCGCAGTGATACGTATGGAGAGAAAATAGCGCCAAGTGATTATGAGGGCTGACCTTTTAGAGGATGGAGGTTTTGTGGTGCAAATGTATCGCTCTTTTTAACACATGTTGTTTTGAGAAGAAAAACACTTTATTAGACTGTCCCCTGCCAACTTGCCGAACTACTTTCCTCAGCACCAAAACCGGCCAGGATCTCGGTTCACCGGACGCTTTCGGAGGTAAAGTCAGTGTTGATGCACGACACTGCTGACGGGGATGCCATACAGATTCATGTAAAAAAACCTGAACTATCCCTTTAAAAGTGCTTAGAACTGTTATTTCTTCTTGTAATCTACATTGAAATGGAGCAAAGGATCATGGTCTATGTAGTTCCCTCTGTTATTGCTCTTAACTGAAGCAAAGACAAGTGTAATTCATTGATATATTGTGATGGTCCACGATATTATTGTGAGAACTTTGACGATACGATATCACGATATTTCGGTTATTGTTACATCCCTAAAAGTAACTATACCAGAATGCAGTTACTCAAAATTAGTGTTCTGAATTTGTGTTCTCGGTACATGTAATCAGTTAGTTCCCAGCACTGTTTACTGATACTGTTCCTTTAAGACGACAGAGGGAGGAGGAATTCACCTACATTTCCTATAATCAGGTTCAAAGTGCAGTCTCCTGTCATTCTTGGTTTATCTGTTTTGCGTCAGGTAAGTGAACTGTCTTCTTTTATCATGAACAAATTCAAATGTTGTATTTTGCCAACATTTATTTTATTGTTACTGTTAATGGTCCCATACTACACAACATTGACTTGTGAGCTTTACACCATGTTATAATGTTGCTGCCTCCTCAAAAACAGACCTGGTGTTGTGTTTTTTTTCATTCACACATGTCTGAGTAAACCTGTACTTTAGTTTGGAGATGTAGACAAAGCTTTCATCTTTAGTTGAGTAGACATTGGCAATTCCAGGGCTGAAATCACCCAAATGATTCTAGTGAAGGTGTAAAGAGTTTAAAAACACAGTGGAGCGCTTCGTGTATTACCACATGACATCACAATGTGGGACAGAACATTTTCTGTTTGAGAGAACTTATCTAAATATGCAGGGTTTGTGTGTTAAACATGTGTGAATAGAACAAAACACAACTCCAGGTATTTTTATGATGAGGAAACAATATTATAACACAGATCAGACATTTATATTTCACGTCATAAACCAGGGGCGTCAAACTCATTTTGGTCCGGGGGCCGTATCCAACCTACTTTGATCCCAAAGGGGCCGGATCAGAAAACTCATGGCATATAAACCCCAAAAATAACAATAAGTTCAAATATTTGTGCAGAGAAACACAAATCTATTACAGAAATCTTTTTTAATTGATGAACTCTTTCTTTTACAAAATATTATAATATTATGAACAAGATGAAACTTTAAGAAAAAATGCAATTTCAACACAATGTTTTAATTAACTTGTATGCAAATAGGAATATAGTCAATTTTTTGGGGAAAATCCTGCACTCTGCATCCACTTTTCTTATTTTTGACATTTTTCTGATGAGGGTGTCACGGTCAACAGTCAAAACGATCGTCCTTTAAGAGCGTTTGGAAAGAGGCGAGTCTTCATTTGTGCTGCTCTGGTGGGAGGGGCCACGTACAGAGACGCTGGAGATGTTGCTCTGCTCAGTGGCACAGAAAATTACCAATATTTTAACAGAAAATCAGCAGAGGGCCGGATTAAAGGTCTTGGAGGGCCGGATCCATATGTTTGACACCCCTGTCATAAAGTATTTTATTTATTTATTTATTATTTTATCATATTTATCCCCCAGTGCGATAAACATTTCATTGTCCATCATGAGTCATTCCCAGAGCTCCTGGATGTGATGCATGTTACAACTAGTGATGTGTCCTCTGTGTCGAGGCTTCGAAGCGTGTGCAGAGTAATCCAGGAAGGCTTTGGTGAAGTGCGTATCAAAGCTTGTATCGGTGATGCATGTGGTGACGCTCGAAGCCTCGCGAACCGCCCGTACCACGTGACTGGTTCAGGAAGTTCGTGGATTTGGCGTGCGATTTGAAACATAAGGGCCAGTGAAACGCAACGGATTCCCCCTCACATTTTGTGGTTTTGGGTTATTCCAAGTTTGGTGCATTCTTTTTGAGATTCTTTTTTGGTTTGTGATGGAGCCAGCAAGAAAAATAATATTTTCACCTGTTTGAGAACATTTTGAACTGATATCTCCTAAAAAGGTATATAGTAATAATGACGTCATTAAATAAACAATTGAGTGACATTACGTGACATGTTCCCTATCTCCAATTTGTCCCTACTTTTTCTTTTAACCCAACGATTATATCATGAACATAGACTCCATGATAATAAATTCACAATTTTATGCTGACATCACAAACATTCAAATATTTAATCATTCATTTGTTCAATATAAATCCATCAGAACCACGATGACCATGTTGATTCTACTATTCTCACTCTGCCTGTTATACATTTTTTTGGCCACTTGATGAAGCAGTGGAGCAAATGAAGCACCTTGACGCATCAGCTCAAGAGTCGAGCAAATGGATGGAATGCTTCAGTGCGTCATGGGGCTTCATGTCACCATCACTAGTTGTAACTACAGTAGTTTTTAGAGTTTTAATTTTGAAAGCACATTGAAAGTTTATTTTGACACCACATGCTGTTTTCATGTCCTCCTGCTGAAAAGCCCTGAGATGCTCGGTTAAAATCCATAAAAATATGAACTCTAACCTGATCTGAGCGGCGTGTTACATAGTTCTGTTTGGACGCGTGTATGACATTACTGATTGTCCCACCGGTTTAAATTGACGCTCTTACTGCTTTTGTGAAAACTGAATGCAAGATTGTGAGAACACTTCTCAAGGACTTCATTCAACACTTATGTATGTCTATTACTTTTAGAACTTCAGGGTATGTGTAATACTTTTAGGACTTTAGGGTATGAGTAATACTTTATACCATCTTATTTTTATGCACTGTAGCATCTTACGAACTTCTTTCAAGTAAAATAACACGATGAAATCTGACATCTCTTAGCTCTATAACAGAACTGAACGAACTTGTTTCTCTGAGGTCATGTGCTGCTTTATTTAAATGCCCGAGGTGTTTCCTGGGCTGACAACAGACCCTGGCACAGTCCACAGTCACAGTCTCACAATGGCTTCAGCCTTTGGACTATGTCAAATTGTCTGTGCTCTTAATGTTGTTGACACTGTTGTTGTGTTTGATGTTACATGTGACTTTTTTACCATCAGCCTGTCCAGAGAAACATGCAAATTCACCTCTGGCTCATATCTTGCATTTATCATCATGTGTTCATTCATATGTTCTGTCTCTTTTCTATCCTTGTTCTTAATAAAACCTGACTTGTGTCTTTCAGAGAAATGCAGAGCTCAGAGTTGGTCCTTCCAGAGCTCTCTCAGGGAGAGTCCTACCACGTCTTCTGCAGCTACAGCAGCACTGACTACCAGTGGACACACACTCTCATCCAGCACCTGGAGGACAGGGGCCTGAGGGTGTGTGACCATGAGAGGGACTTCACTCCAGGACGTTCCATCATGGAGAACATGTCTGAGTGCATTCAGCAGAGCCAGAAGGTGCTGATGATCCTGAGTGAGGAGTTTGTGAGGAGCCGCTGGTGTTTGCTGGAGGCCAACATGTCCATGTTCAGAGACTGTCTGCAGAGGAAGCCCATAGTGCCAGTGCTGCTGCAGCGAGAGGTGCACATCCCTCTGCACTTGGCCCACCTCACCTACCTGGACATTCAACAACCAGACTTCAGACAGCAGCTGCTCCGAGCCCTGTGCAATGCCAGTCAGGAGATGCAGAGCTCCACTGTGGTGCCCTACCAGCCGCCATCTCTCTACAACGGCAAGAGCCTCGAGCCACTGACCCCTGTCAATGAAGAGCAGCTCATCAACAGTTTTGACTGTGGAGTGTGGAGCGACAGTGTCCCTGACCAACTGAGCCTGATCATTCAGCAGCCAGAGCGCTACAGAGAGGCCATCGGGATCATCAACACTGTCTCTCAGACCAAAGTTAGGTTCAGATCTTATTGGAAAATAGGACTGTATGCTTTTGGGTTTGGGTTAGTGATTGTAACCCTTATAACATTAGTAGGAATACTAATAAAAATGCCATTTATAAACAATACCGAATATGCTTTTAGAATAGTGGGTATAATCATTTTTATATTAATGGCAATTGGGTTATTATTTAAGTTATTTTTATTCAGAAAGGATGAGATAAGTCGTGTTGTGCGTGAGCTGCAGAAGGCCATCAGCCAGGCCAACAGTCTCCTGTCTGAGGAAAACGTCCTGATAGGCTCTCAGTCCACATCTAACCTCCTCTTGGTTTATGTGAGTGTGGAGGGCTGCAGAGAAACGCTCTGTGCTCTGTCCCAGGACCAGGACCAGGACCAGGACCAGGACTTCTTTCATGCAGCCATAGAGGAGTACTCCTGTGGGTACGCTTACTGTCTCGCTAAAAGGTACTTCCCATTTCAAACCACCCCCAGCTCCAGTCACCTGACGGGAGGCGTGTGCTTCTGTCAGTACGTCACCCATCAGATCTCTAAGGAAAACACCAGGAGGTTCAAATGTTGTATACCATAGGGTTCGTTACCAAAACATACAAGGACATTCTGCACTTATTTTAGCAATCAAACAAACATTACATTTATAGCACTTCAACTTTAAAATAAAAGTCAGTGATTGGTTTACTTTAAATTCATTCAAAATACAGTAAATTACCTCGTTTTAAAACTGATGGAGCTTTCAGACTGTATAAAGTTGCTCAGGTATTTTCTAATATTTGGAGCACATTCATCCCTCACTATAACGCACTTCACCTTTCGCGGCCTCGCTGTTTCGTGGAGTTTTTTTGGGCAATTTTGCATGGATGGATGCATATGCTCATAATAAGACTGAAATACAGGTATCAAATTGCATTGTGTCTGAAGTCTGCAGTGTAGCGGGTGAAGTGGAAAGGCACGAGGACTTTCCCCCGAGGAGCCTCCACACTGCAGGAGGTCAGACACACAGTCCAGGGCTCTCACAAACTGGGGCCACTTTGTGAGGTATAGTCAGTGTTGGGAAGGTTACTTTTAAAATGTATTCCTCTACAGATTACAGATTACATACCCCAAAATGTAGTTTGTAACGTAATCCATTAAATTACTTAAAGTGAGTAACGTAATCTGAATACTTTGGATTACTTGATTTGCTGTAGAGAAGCAAAGACGAGGAAATCGTAACATAAGATGTTTTGTCTGCTAAAAGAAAATAAAAAGTCTAGACTTTACTGAACCAAATTAAAAATATTATTGATTGAAGAGGAGGAGACACGGTCAGTGTGGCAGGGTTTAGTTCTGTTAAATCCTGTTTGAGACCTGGTTTAGTCCTGGTTTAGACCTGGTTTAGACCTGGTTTGGACCTGGTTTGGACCTGGTTTAGTCCTAGTTTAGACCTAGTTTAGTCCTGGTTTTAGACCTGGTTTAGTCCTGGTTCAGTCCTGATTTAGACTGGGTTTAATCCTGGTTTAGTCCTGATTTAGTCCTAGTTCAGACCTATCTTAGACCTAGTTTAGACCTAGTTTAGACCTGGTTTTAGACCTGGTTTAGTCCTGATTTAGATTGGGTTTAGTCCTAGTTCAGACCTGGTTTAGACCTGGTTTAGTCCTGGTTTAGACCTGGTTTAGACCTGGTTTGGACCTGGTTTGGACCTGGTTTAGTCCTAGTTTAGACCTAGTTTAGACCTGGTTTACCTGGTTTTAGACCTGGTTTAGACCTGGTTTGGACCTGGTTTGGACCTGGTTTAGTCCTAGTTTAGACCTAGTTTAGAACTGGTTTTAGACCTGGTTTTAGACCTGGTTTAGTCCTGGTTTAGACCTGGTTTAGACCTGGTTTGGACCTGGTTTGGACCTGGTTTAGTCCTAGTTTAGACCTAGTTTAGTCCTGGTTTTAGACCTGGTTTAGTCCTGGTTTAGTCCTGATTTAGTCCTAGTTCAGACCTATTTTAGAACCTAGTTTAGACCTGGTTTAGACCTGGTTTAGACCTGGTTTAGACCTGGTTTAGTGTCCGGCAATGAATTACTGAAAAAACAACAACAAAGGGATATAGCCCAAAATGTGAAAACAGCAAAATACCTCTGTGTAATCCATTTATTTCAGCCAAGTAACTGTAATCCAATTACCACTCACTTAAACAGTAACTGTAACTGAATACAGTTACTCATAATTTGTACTCTGATTACGTAACTCTGGTACATGTAATCCGTTACTCCCCAACACTGGGTATAGTCCAGGTACTCTGGCTCTTTCCAGCATGTCCGTCAAAAGCAGCAGCTGGACGATATTGAAGGTGCAGGAGAAATCAAAGAACAGAACTCTTAAAACCAGGCCTCATGCTTTTGTACACTTTTTCACCTTTATTACGCTCTCATGGGTTTTAGTTTAAACATTACAAGCAGTCAAACTTAGAATCTCCTCATCTGTATTCAGTTTAATGTATGTTCATTCATTTTATGCTTTATTTTATTTAATGTGTTAATTTATATTGTGCCTACTCTGTGCAGGACTTTGTTAGTAAAATGTGCTATACAAATAAACTTGGATTGGATTGAATATGTTGCATCTCTTGCCCACTAACAGATGTTGGGGGGGTTCTTTTGTGACATAAAGAGTTTCACAGATGTACTTCAATACAATCAAGATTTAATTCACCTAATGTCTGACCAATATAAATAAAGACAGGGTTCCCACGGTCAAAAAAATCCTGGAAAAGTCATGGTATTTTCGTATCTCTTTCATGCAACTACAGCGTTCTGTTAAGTTATCATGAGACTATAATGATTATTTCCAAACACATGCATTGACAGTATTTTGAAGGTTAAAAAACTATAATACCAAACCATAAGGATGAGTGGAAAGGGTTAACATTTCATATTTTGTCCTAAATATGCTCAGTTCTACACATGCAGGTGCTGTAAAGTCATGGAAGATTCACTTTAGCTCATGAAAAAGACATGAAAAAGTTTTGAAATTTTGTCAGTGAAAAAGAGTGGGAAGATGTGTGTAAAGATGTTATTGTTTACAGTGTGTATGAGTTAACTGAACTTGAGGTGTCCTTTGATTTCCCCATGCTCCTTCTGTTTGGTTTCAGGTCCTGTGTGAAGTCTGGAGCTGCTTTCAGGTTGCTTTTCAAACTCTCCTCTCACTTCACATCTTCGTAACAGTGTAGAGCAAAACAATCCCCGGACGTCACTACGTTAAAGAGGGGCGCGCCTTTTATTGTTTTGAAAATGATACTAGTATATTTACTTCAAAACAAATACAAAATGTTTAAAATGTTGTAACTTTCTACAGCCACAATGGAAATGTTGCTTTGCCTGGAATTTTTCACAGTATGATATTAAACTATTTCCATGGACACAAGCACCATGCCCATTTATATTCTTTATTTATATCTACATTCCAGGGAAAGCAATCTCCTTGGACACAACCAGGTGCTGGACTCTTGACAGAAAAACTACATAGTGCAAATTTAATTACCTTTTTTTAAGTACTTTTTAAATTACTAAGTCACTCCCCCTTCAGAGCGCTATCACACCAGAGTGGATTCTGCTACAGAAACCAGCAGTGACTTTGAAATACTCAGGTCCAAATTAATAGGACAAAATATTAAACATGTTTAAAACAAAAATATATATGTTAAATAAAGGTTTATTTTAGACTTTTCAGACAAAATGAGTAATGACAAAACTTTAACTGATGACACAAGGCTCAACTCGGCTTCAAGACTTTTATCAGCAGCAGCAGGTTGAAAACCTTTAAACACACATGCAGTTTTCTAGTACTTTAATTTAGTATTTTAATCTTCATGTTTTAATTATAATAATATTTATTCATACAGCTTTATTTTAATTAGATATTAATACAATTTACAATCAGTACAACTGTGCAATATAAACAACCAGTGGCCAATTAGATTAAATTATTCAATTTAGTTTTTTAACACTTTCAAAATTCTAATTATATTTTCTGAAATTATTTATTAATTTAACTTAAATTTGGACATTGGTTCCCTTTACACTAAAGCTACGGCTTCTTGTTACTTAAATTAAACGCTATATTCACTTATGAACTGAGCCATTTCCACAGTTTATTTTGCCGTGTACATACTCACCTAAAAAGCTAAAAAGATACCAGGAATTAATTTACACCCAAGTCAACAGAATGATAAATCATATAAAAACATACAATAAACAAATACCCCTTCAAGCTACTCATTTAAACAAGAAAATAAATATATTTATAGCTATATATTTATTATGTATTTATTGTTTATTTATTTATAATTATTATAACACTAACACTTTCTGGAGGGTAACACACTTGCGCCCCCTACAGGAACCCAGCAGCAGTTAAAACCCAAGTGTAGATACAAACCTGAACCTGAACAGGGGATATTGAAGAAAGCACATGCACTGATGCCATATTTATTTTGTATTCTGTGTTTAAACACTCTCCTCTCTGTATTCTTCCAGCATTTCATCTATTGTTTTTCTCAACCAACAAGGCTCCAATTACAGCTGCCACTCACCTCCTCACACATACAGCACTGTACCACCACACTGACAAAACCAGAGGGCTTAAACATGATTCAGAAAGTATAAAACCCAGAATATGAGAAAACGGGATCAGAGGACTCAAAAAATAATCAGATGTATTGAATTTACAAGCTGCTGTGGGACAGTGAGGACCTTCCCCTGTTTCCATTGTAAGGAAATGGACTGAAATAAAAACTGTGCAGGAGTTTCCTTAAACATTTATTTTTTTCTTTACAAGCATCTACTGTTCTCCTGTCGCACCTGTGAGCACCTGACGCACACTCAGGTCTGCAGAAACTAAAACATGAACAGTATTATATCTACAATTAATCGCAGAAATGATCAAGGAAATAGTAAAATGTTCAGGAAACACAGAGGGTCATGAAGATTATTTAGATCTGACTGGTTCAAGTGTCACAGTGTCACATTTCCTGAATTACCACATGACGTCACAAGGTGGAACAGCGCATTTTCAGTTTGTAGGGTTTGTGTGTTAAACGTGTGTGAATAAAACAAAACACAACCCCAGGTCTGTTTTTAATGAGGAAACAACAGAGAAAATAACAAAATAACCCTATTTTCCAGACTATTGAGCTCACCTGAATAAAAGCTGCATCAACAAAATTTTAAAATTAAAATCTAAATAAAAGCCGCAGGTGTCCATGTCTTCAAGAACGTTTTCAAGTTCAGGCCGTCTGCTTTTATCGCCTCTGAAAGTTTTTGTCGTCTTTTTGCATTGAGTCTCACCATTGACTCAGCGACACCGAGCTCACGTGCAGAGGCTCTGTTTCCTTCTTCCACGGCCACATCAACTACCTTTCACTTAAAAGCTGCATCATGTGTATTTCTTCGTGTTTTTTCTATGAGGAAGATGTGTGTGTGAAGTGCAAAATAACTGTTCAAAACACAATCAAACGAGGATCTTCCTCAGCGCATCACTCCGTCTCTCCCCGAGCTCTACTGTGCATGTCTCCTGCAGGAGCCTCTGTCCCGTCTTGTTTTCATGTCAGTGTCTCGTAGGATTTCAGCAGATCTGAGACTCTCCGGGGGCAGGGCAAGTTCTATCAGTCAGGTGTGAGTGGATGTCCAGCTGCTGAAGTTTCAGATGTTTCTTCTCGTCATTTACACATACAGGTAAGACATATCCCTCTTACTAATGTTAATTTAGTACTATAACTTATTTTATCACAGGGCGATAAACTATTTGAGTGCGCTGACAACATCACTAGTTAGTGCAGCAACTTCATGTGAACCCTTGATCCATGTGTTCCCCACACAGACAAACCTGCCAAACCTTATGCCGTACATATGAATGGACAATGTGCTAAAGAAATCATCTGTCCACATATAATCCATATTGTTTTATTAGCCACAGGGTTCAAAGTGTGACACAAAAGTAGTGGCTTGTAGTCCGGAATTTATGGTAATATGGGTAGGGTGACCAAGTGTCCATTTTTCTCCGGAACATGTCAGTTTTTTGCGTCCTGTCCTGGGAGTCCTTTTTTTTTTTTTTTTTTTTTTTTTTTAAGTGATGGAAATGTCCGGGTTTTCATTACCTTCCACTGGGCCATTAAATTGAGTCGCTCTCGTAGCTCTGTGCACTCAGAAGGAGCGAGCAGATACAAACAGTCGGTCAGTCTGCATGTTACGGGCCCCGGCCCTTTGATATTTGTTTAGAGTGCTCCCGTTCTTCTGTTTTAGCTTTTGTGTGTGCATGATGCGCTCGGTCTGCGACCGCTGGACCCGGATGCGCGGGAGCACCAGACGCCGGACAGAGGCTGGCGTCGCAGCATGTCGACGATTGGCCGGTCACCCCTCTGCTCCCACCAATCCGCGGATGCCACCTGTGGTAGCGGGGGTTTAAAAAGGACCATCTTCCGCCTGCTCGAGGCGGCTGGATCACTGCAGCCAGCTCGCCCTTTTTGTTTGATTCTTTTGGTTGTCTCATTTTGTGTTTTGTTGCCGGCTGTTGCCTCATTTAGTTCTTTGAGACACCTTTTTGTTCGCAGTACAACTTGAGTTAGATTTGTTACCTTGTACTTAGGTTTTGCTCCTTAGTTTATCAGATTATTTTGTTTAATTCCCATTTATTTTCTCCTCAAATGCCGTTTTTTTTTTTTTTTTGTTCTTTCCCTACACTGTAAATAATAAATGTAAAATTTTTAGTTAAACCTTAAACATCCTGGTTTTATTGTTACTTCCCTTTCTCCCCTAGCAAAGGGGACGTAACACTGCTACATGCCGATGCACAAATGAACATTTAACGATGACGATCACAAGAAATTCCCCACTATTCGCCCCGGTCGGATCAAGTGGCAGGCCCAGTGCACAGTGTGTAAAGCAGGCACGGCTTTGCAAGATGAGAGTAGCTCAGTGTTGAGGCCCCATCCCTCACCCCCGGTACGGTGTCCAGGTTTTCGCAAACGGAAATATGGTCACCCTAGATAAACTATTTGAGCTGTTACGGCTCGCGGTCTGTCTCCAGCTCCGCATCGCCTGGCGCTCCCCGTTTGGTTTACTGCGTGTATCTTCCATATTTGCATGTCCTGTGTGGTACCTGCCATCTGATTGGTGGGGCGTGGTTCCGTCGCTGTGAGCTGGTTCCGACATCCATTGCGCTGTGGTTGGAGGATTGACGTCCCGTTCCTCCAATCCCTTCCCTACACATCCATCGCCTCGACCAATAAAAGTGCTGTGCGTCTGTCCCTCCTGGCGGCTGGATGACAGTTTCAGTTCGCTCCTCTCACTGGCAGACGAGCGCTAGTTGCCTCCCATTTGTTACTGTAAAGTGTGTGTGTTTATTCGGACTGTATCGACCTATATTTATTGTTCGTATTACCAGTTTGGCTCGGCCCTTGGGCAGTTGTTTTTTGTTTGATGTTAACCTACCCCATTTTAGTTGTTTAGTTACCTTTGGAAATTCTGATTTATCATTTATTTTGTTATTGTACTTCCCTACGTTCACTTTATAAAACCCATTTACTTTACATCATATCTGGTTTGTGTTACTTTCCTTTGTTAGACCGTATATATGAATGGACAATGTGCCAAACAAACAATCAGTCCACATATTCGCCGCATCGTTTTATTAGCAGAGTTCAAAGTGTGAGACAAAAGTAGCGGCTTATTGTCCAGTATTTATGATCGTATGGGCCCATCGATTGTAAAACTTGCCAGGCAAAGCAACAACATCTCCATGGAGAAAAGCAGGTGGCAGACCCAGTGCACTTTTAATAAAATCTGAATCCACTCTTTGTCTCCCAGTTGAATGACATGACCGTGTTGTGTGTTTGGATCAGTCGTGTGTTGTGCACTCTGCCAGAACATTACTGTTAAAAGCTCTACAGTCCAATTATCTCTGCTGTTTTACTGTTTCACATCCACTTTGTCCCCCTCTTAAGCCTCATCATGGGCCTCTTACTTTTATCAATTTACATCGTTTTACTTGATTTTCCATGCACATAATTTGCTGTCTCTAGGGTAACTATAATGGTTCAAAAGCTG
The DNA here is from genome assembly GCF_026225935.1 of Boleophthalmus pectinirostris. Classification (NCBI taxonomy): domain Eukaryota; kingdom Metazoa; phylum Chordata; class Actinopteri; order Gobiiformes; family Gobiidae; genus Boleophthalmus; species Boleophthalmus pectinirostris. The sequence continues at coordinate 12,007,982 of NW_026571299.1, forward strand.
TAATGGCCTATTCGGGGTATTAGCGTCATTAGCAAGAAAAACAGGTCCAGAAGGGCGTAGGGATAAAAAGGATCAAATGTCTTTATCACCCTTTGCTCCAAACATGTTTATGGTCGGTGACTAATGAGTGTTTTTTAGAAATCTTAAATTTAATTCTCACCTGCTCGTCCCCTTGAAGATGTTATTGCTTTGTCTAGAATGTTCCACACTATAGATTAAAGGTGCACTATGTCACTTTTTGGCCACCTGCTTGTTTCTATGGATATGTCATTGCTCTGCTCAGAATGTTCCACAGTATGACATTAACCCTTCCAGAGTAAAGGCAATTTTAGTACATTTATCCTTGCCTGGATTTTTTTTTTTTTTTCTTAATTTTGCTGTTAAAAACTCCCACTTTTACCCCCTAATGAAGTGTTATACATCCTTCTTTCAGTACAACCTGTTATTTCACAATCTACATGCTGTAGTTGTGTCATAAGGCTGTAAGAAAAGCTATAAGACCAGAAATACACATGAAAAAAAATGAAAAATTAAAAAAAAGGAAAATTAAATTCACACTCTTTCATACAAAAGTCACAGCAAACAACTTTTTGGACATAAAAATGCTTAATTTAGGGCCTTATCTACAAAAGTGCAAAGTATCAAGTCTGTAAGTAAACAAAAAATGTCCTTATTGCCTCAAAACAAAACACAAATAAATGCTCTGGCCTCATTACTTTCCTGCTGCCAGTGATGGAAACAGGTCATTTCAGGTCCAGACAGACACTAGGTCCCCGACGGGTACGAGCAAACAGTTGCTGAAACAGGCGGGTTTTAACATTCTGGAATTTTATGGGTGAATATGCGGGTGGGTAGTGATAACACACAGGTGGGTCAGGACCAGTGTTGGGAAGGTTACTTTTAAAATGTAATCCCCTACAGATTACACACCCCAAAATGTAGTTTGTAACGTAATCCATTAAATTACTTAAAGTGAGTAATGTAATCTGATTACTTTGGATTACTTGATATTGTCATGTTTTTTTTAAACGACATGAATGTAGCAACCACATCCTGAAAATTCTTGTTTGTTGTCTTCAAATTGTCTGAGCCCAAGTCTCCATGAATAAGCAGCTGTTTGCTGTAGAGAAACAAAGACCATGATATCTTAATATAAGAGGTTTTGTCTGTTAAAAGACAGTAACAAGATCAGCCTTTCCTTCACCAGATTAAAATATATTATTGATAGAGAAATTATATGAGATCACCTTAAATTATGTCAACCTACTGTTAGGTGTCATGTTGTTTAGTCCTGATTTTAGACCTGGTCTAGACCTGGTCTAGACCAGGTCTTTACTTCTGGTTTAGTCGTGGTTTAGTCCTAGTTTAAATCTGGTTCAGTCCTGCTTTAGTCCTGGTTTAGTTCTGGTTTAGTCCTGGTGTTAGTTCTGGTTTAGAGGCGCACAGGAGGAAGCGCGGTTTACGCGAGAAAACACGATCCACACGCGGCGCACGAGACGGCGGTGTCCACGCTGTAACTACGGAAGGAGACGTGGTCCGCGGGTTCTCAGGTTGATGACGATGATGAAGGTGTATGTGTGTTTGTGTGTATTTGTGTGTGTTTGTATGTGTTTGTGTGTGTTTGTGTGTGTGTGTGTGTGTTTGTGTGTGTTGTGTGTGTTGTTTGTGTTGTGTGTGTGTGTGTTGTGTGTGTGTGTGTGTTGTGTGTGTGTTTGTGTTTGCGCGTCCCCTCATGTGGCAGGTCACTATAGGACAGTAGTGCAGATATTATGAGTCTATGCAGGTTGTTTTCACCAGTGCCAGTAGCTCCTGTTTCACATTTAAGTTGTAGGCGATTTTGTATTTATTTTTTTTATATTTTTTTATATATATATCTCACATTGGGAGAAGAATTTCCAAGACACAAATGTGTTTTTACCAATGCACTGCTGCTTCCACTGTGTGACTGACACCGCCAACTTTAACACGTTTACATCGCTATTTATTGCGCGCGTTCTGTTTGGGCTTCAGGCAATGAGTGAAATTACCGAAAAAAAAAAATTTAAAAAATGGGATGTAGCACAAAATGTGAAAACAGGAAAATACCGCCTTGTAATCCACTTATTTCAGCAAAGTAACTGTAATCCAATTACCACTCATTGAAACAGTAACTGTAACGGAATACAGTTACTCATAATTTGTACTCTGATTACGTAACGGCGGTACATGTAATCTGTTACTCCCCAACACTGGTCAGGACTAAATCGGGACTAAACCAGGACTACACCAGGACTAATCTTGGACTCAAGAGAGAGAGAACCCTGAGCCCATTGAGCAAAGCGCAATCGGCTGGGTACGGTGCTGGTCTCCAAAAAGGATCTGTGCAGGACTCTGGGTCCAGGGCACAGAGCCACATCACTTCCTGTGTTTCTATGGCGTTTATTACATTTCGATTTGTACATTTTGAGTGAAATAAACTTTTCAAATAAAAACAGCAAGGGATGCACAATAACACAGACCAAGATGTGTAATTTGCCATTTATTTGAGACTTAGCTGCACTTAGAGGGGCTTTTTCAATTGTGACGAACACAACCGCTCAGAGCAGTCGACAATTTTGACCTACTACACTCTTTGGCAAAGTTAGGCCCAATCAAAATGGATGGAGGCATGCGTTCGGTGGAAAATAAAGTTCCTACTGGATACTCGATTTCCCTGTGTCATCACGCAGTATGTATGTGATGTAAGATCATGCCAAAAATATGCTCGGAAAGCCACAAGTCCCAGCTTTTCAAGGGGAAAAAAAAGTCATATCATCAGTCTGGAAGGGTTAAACAGTTCTATCTTACATTTATACCAAGCACAGGTGGTTTTATAGATTAAAAATACCTAAAAAACCAGGGATTCTGACTGTGAGCAGGGTCACCTCTCCATAGATCTGACCTGTAACTTGGTCTGGTTTCAATCTCCATGAAGATAGAAATGTTTAACACCATTCCCATAGAGGATCTGACAGACCCTCCACCAGAAAAGTTACACAACACACTTTTCAAGCTATCTATCACGAGGGAGACAACACTTACAGCACTACGTTACATTACAATTCAGATCTGTGGAAAGTCTCCCCTATTCACTGAAGGAATTGTGGTATTTTGGAGCAATAAAAACACCCGTAATGAATAAATGCTTGATGAATTCAGAACATGGAACATTCCAGGCTAAGCAATAACATCTCCATGGAGACAAGTCCAAAGTTTATGTCCTCCTTTGGATAATTTCTTGTTTAGAAGTACAGTGAAAATTATATCGTCCACTTTAAGACCTGGAATAGTGCTGTTGTATATTTATTTTAGATCTGGTACTCGGAAAGACCAATCTTTTCTGTGATGGGAGTTGGTGTGAAAAGTGTTTGAGAGCCACTGGTTTATAATAAAACATGTTTTTATTTTATTTTTGGAAGAAGAGATCCATCAGTCCTCCTCACTGTCTCTTTGTCCATAAATGAGATCCACGTGTTAACCTTTACAAAGTGCCCAATGGGACAAGAAAACCCAAACTCAAATCTTTTATACTTGTAATGTTCTTCAGCTTCAAGATAAAAAAGTGGCAGTTTTAAGGCTCCCGCGGCGACGGTGTATTTAAGCTCATGTTCTGCTCTTTATGGGATGTAAGACTTCTCTCTGGGGCCAGGCTCTCAGCAGACGAGAGCTTTAAAAGGTCAGCACTTTGACAAGACATACAAACTGACTGGAGCAGATTATTGACACTGGAGCTGATGTTTAAAGTGAATGCAGTTGTATGAACAAGTATGAGACTTTAAGACACTTTGGACTTGGATTTCAAGCACCTGACATTGAGTGCGTATACATGCACATCAATAACCCGGTTATGATCGGGTTTTTTGAGTATTCCGGTTTCTTGATGGTGCATGTATACGCAGTAACCCGGTTTCAGTAACCCGGTTATGGCAGTATCCCGGTTATTAGAAACCGGGTTACTGTAGCTGGTTTATTCCTATAGTAACCGGGTTACTTGTGTCATGTATACGCAGTACCCCGGTTACTGCAACATAAAGTTGAGTGCGCATGCGTCCAAAAGACACTTTCCAGCCTTTCACTACAACAGTAGTCACATAAATAAATTGACCAACATAAATAAAGTGACCAAACGAGTGAAATGACTGTAAAATAAAGAGCTGCGCTAAACCTGCACACGTACAATCTGCACTCGTACGACCTGCACTCGTGTGACGCTGAAAAGCTAAAACATGAACTATCTCCTATACTCTATATGCACGGAACACACTTACCATCATTAGCACCTCTTCTGTCACAGAAATAACACACATAATCCACAGAGTCGTGTCATTTAGTCCAAAAGAAACTGATCGCATCAGCGGCGCAAGGAGCGAGTTGTTTTTATCGCCGCTAACAGTTTATGCTAATTAGCCTACGGTCTTAAGTTTCGTTTCTGTAAAACGTAAACAGAAGTGATCAGAGCTGAATTATTTGATCAAACGGGCTGATGTAGCTCTATAGTGTTTATGGTTTATATGTTGTAAAGTTGAGTTTATTTATGCAGAAGATTTTAATGAAGAATCTGCACAGTGGATTGTGGGAGATCTCGTAGCTCCTTAGCTTCTTATGCTAAAGGAGCTCACGGTTTGTATTTTTCCTGGTTTATGAAATTGATTTAAGTTAATTTTTGCGACTGCGCATTTGTAAGATTATGTCAAGAAACCAGGATACTCCATTTGATCATATATACGCGGATATGAGTATCCCGGTTTCTCAGTGCGCATGTATACGCAGTAACCCGAATACTGACATAACCGGGATATGGCTAATAACCGGGTTATTGATGTGCATGTATACGCACTCAATGACCAATACAGTAAAAATGCAAATAAACTCATTCATTCGAGTCCCTGTGAATCAGAGAATTGTGGAGTTTTTTTTTGTGTGTATGAAAAATAATTATCTATTAATGCTCAAAAATAAACTAAATGTATTGCACTAAAAAACACACACACACAAACATGCATCCTTACTCTGTGTGAGTTTGCATCTCCACAAACCCGACTTTTATTTGGCTTGTTTCCATGAACATTTTGTCCATCTGGAATCATGCAGGTGATGAATGTGAATATACAAAAAATGTGGACATTTAAACAGACAGTGCAACAAGATGAATTGTTGGTGCATTGCAAAAACTAAAATCTAGCCCAGTTAAGGTTACTTGAATTAATACAGTTTTATCCTGATCCTGATCTTTTGATTTTTTGTGCATACATTTGAAAATACATCTCGGTACATTTAAGATAAAACAACAACAACTCTTTGCACATAAGAAACAAAATCTAACGTTGCTTGAATTAAGAAAAACACACCTGTTCCATTGGTAGATCGTGTTACAGAGTCTTAATTTAAGTCATTTTAACTTGCTTTTTGCAATGTAGCCTGTCCACTTTATTCCACAAGTTGCACACCAACTGCTGTCAGTGTGAAAGCACCCTAACAAACTCCATACTTCTTCACAAGAATCATTTAGATCAGGGGTCTCTAACCTTTTTCCTGCGGTGAGCTAACTTTACAAAACTAAAATGCAAGAGAAGTACTCATTTTAGTGGCTGCAAAAAAAAACTAAAAATAAAATAAATAAAATAAAATAAAATTCAGATTATAAGAAAGACAGCAAGCTTTTGGGTACAGTGAGATGCCAATTAAATGTAAACCACTGTTCATTTATTAGTGCAAAAAGTTGGACATCAGAATTATACATTTACAATAGTAATAGGCATGTAATTAACAAAATTTTTATAATTCAAAAAAAAAAAAAAAAAAGTTAAAGTTAAGTTAATTTTCCCTATATTTATTTATTTAATTTATTTATTACCTCTTCTTATTTTATTATCTTCTTCTTATTATTATTATTATTATTATTATTATTATTATTATTATTATTATTATTTATTTATTTATTTATTTTATTTATTTATTTTTTTTTTTTTTTTTTTTTACAAATGGAGATTGGATATTACAGTGGAGGAGGGTAATGGGAAAGGGGGGTTTAGGGAATAAAAAAATTGCCACATTATATTACTAATAATTGTTTTTCTCTGTGACATCTGCTTTAAGTGCACAAAAAAAAAAAAAAAAAAAAAAAGTTATTCATCAGCACAATGGTATAATTTCAAAATCTTTTGGCGAGCCACTTGGAAAGGGCGGCAAGCTGCTGGTTGGAGATCCCTGATCTTGATCATTTCAGCCCTGGAACGGTCAATCTCTTCTGAGCTAAAGGTAAAAGGCAGCAGTTGAGCAACTTGAGAGATGCAGACAGACTAATAATACAGGGTTACTCAAACATGTGGATGAAATAAAACACAATTCCAGGTCTGTTTTTGATGATAAAACAACATTTTAATACGGCTTAAAGCTCACAAGAGTCACTTTCACGTAATATAAGACCTTTAAATGGCGGCGTTATAAGGTGAATTGAAAATGCTACTGTAAAAAAAAAAGGAGCTCACGTCTTACGAAACAGCCTCGGAGTGATTCAGAGCAGACCCATCACTCCTGGTCTGGCTGCACAAACAGACAGCTGTGGTAGTAACAGTCACTTGTGATTAGGGGGCGCTCTGTGACGCCTTTGGCCCCGTGTCACCAGGCTTCACCCACACAGCCTCACTCACACAAGGGGCCGTGCAGCTCTCAGCATTCATCATGAGGCTGACAGCTAATCTCCTCTCTCTCTCTCCTGGTGTCTTTGGGAAAAACGTCCGGGGAATTACAAAGTGAACGATGGCTCCTCCCTCTCTGTCCTCCTCCTCTCCTCCATCCCTCCATCCGTGGCCCGATCTCTCCCCCGTGACACCCACCGCTGCTCCGATGTTTCCTCCACCTTCACAACAGATTATTTTCAAACTGGTAATAGGGAAAAGTTAGACATGCCAGGTTAATTTGCTTCTACATTGTACCATAAAGCTGAAATGACACAAAGGTACTGAAAAGCACTGAAAATCTTCTTGGGTTCTTTCAGTAGGAAATGTATTTACTCTGTTGACATGTTTCAGTGATTTTAAAGGTGCAAATTATAACAATGATCCACTGATGTCGTAGTTTATAATTTAAACCACTTACCATCCACGGGCGATTTTCCAATAAAAAATGTTCACTCTATATATTCACCTTCATTATTGTTTTCACTACTGGCATGCCATACATCGTTTGAAAGCTTAATTTATCAATAAAACAACCATATCATTCATTTTATGCCGTACAACGAGCCCGAATTTATGTGAATTTAAAAATTCACATCATAAACAAAGAATAAGATACGCGTTTCTTACCTTTGAGCCGGTTCTGTCGGTCCAAAACGCATTCAATCCATGAAAAGTTGTACTCAATAAATCCGTAATAATCCACAGAAAAAGAATATCAAGTTGTTTTTCCAAAAAATAATTCCATGTGGGGGAATAATCCAGAAAATCGTTGTCCGTATGAGTGGATGAATCCGTGAATGAAAATATTATGTCTCTTCTCCGCCTCTTCTCCCGCTCTCACTTCCCTTTCTCTCCCGCTCTTGGGTACGCTTGTTTTCCTCACACTCTTAGCTTCAAAATGAGACCCTCCCCGCTGTTGTCGGTGCCGGGGTTTAGGTGGGACAAGCCGCTGATGAAGCTAACGCACCCAAGTACTTCCTGGCTTTACGCACGCGTCATCAGTTTGTTTACGGGAAATCTCTTCAGTCATTGGATCTTCCAGAAAGTGATTGACATATTGTTTTAGCCTATCACCAGAGCTTTCAAACGGTGGGTGGGACATTCAGATTGTATTGGAAACGGACGCGGTGTTTATACGCGCAGCCGAGAGACGATGAGAGAGACACAGGGAGCAGTAGTAGTAGTAGCAGAACAGTCACTTGGAAGACAATTTTGGCTACTTTTAGTTTTTTTTCTTGAGAAAACATGCCTAAAGCTCAGAAGAATTAGTATTATAATAACAATGATTATTATTATTATATATTATTATTATTATTTTGGCACAAATCTGGCAATCTTGTGCCGAATTGTCATTTTGTAAACACAAAGGCTCACAGCATCAAAACCCTTTGTCCTAGAGATCTGAAATTCTACACAGTTGTTGCCAACAACTTGAACAATGAGTGCAGTGAGTCACAAATGCCTAGCATGAAGTATGTCCAAGCTAAGGCCTTTATTTTTTCTTTTTTTTTTTCGAAGCAAAAAAATACAATTTTTTTTTCAATTTTAATTGACTGTACTGTAGGTTAGGCAGCACTCACAGTCTTCATGTACATATCTACAGAAACTAGAAGGCCTAAGCTTTAAAATGGTGCCTCACACAAGCATGTGGGTTCTAAGGTTTTCTTTTTAATAAGCTATGGCATTTGGGTATGTCTTACCATTGTGCACACACCCAAAATGAGGCGGGTGGTAACAGGTTAATAGCAAACACAGGCGCAATATGTCTTCTTTAAAGTGACCATATTACACTATTTTCAGATCTGTTATAATGTTTTTTCCTCATCAAAAGGGGTTGTGTTTTGTTTCATTCACACATATTTAACACACAAACCTTGCATATTATTTAGGCTGACTTCTTCTCTCAAACAGAAAACTCTCTTTCCACCTTGTGATGTCATGTTGTAATACAGAAAGTGCCCCACTGTGTTTTTAAACTCCACACACCCTCACGCGAATCATTTGGATGATTTCAGCCCTGGAATTGCCAATCTGTACTGAACAAAAGGTAAAAATGTTGCTGTGAACTTGAAAACTACTGGTTCATGAGGTAGAAGGTGGAACTGAGCATTTTGAGATTTAGAGATGTACACAAACTAATAATAATGGCAAAAAAGGAGAAATTAAATTTGTCAACTGGACAAAAGTTTATTTGGTCGAGTACGTTTCACGGCTCATCTAAGCTACTTCTTCAGTTCCGGTCAGACACTTTTGGACACTGCCTTATATCAGCTTGAAGGGAGGAGCTAACTACACTGAAACTACTCTGAAACCAACACAGCTACTTGTTTACTAGGGATGTAACAACAACCGAAATATCATGATATGATATCGTCAAAAGTCACAATAATATCGTGGACCATCACAATATATCGAATTACAAGTCTCTCTGCTTAAATAGCAACAGCAATAGAAAAAGACAGAGGGAACTACAGAGACCATGATCCTTTGCTCCATTTCTGTGCAGACTACAACTGTTCTAAGCACTTTTAAGTCTTGGTTCTTTGGACTAAGTCTTGTCTAGACATTTTAAGAGGAAAAAGTGGCATATTCACAGTTTTGTATATCGTACCATGAGATGTATATCATGAAAATATCGTATAGAGATTTGGATATTGTTACATCCCTAATCGTCAGGTTCATACTGTGATTATATCGTATCATGAGACTTGGATATCGTTAGACCTCTATTGTTTACAGTTTCTGTTAGTTAGTTAGGCCTGTTGAACTTGCACTGAGTGTGGGGTCATATTAGTAGAATCATTCAGGGCCATAATTGGAGCTTTCACACCTCTGGACCTGACCTGATTATCCCTATTGTTTTCTTTGTTTGTTTTGATTTAGGTTTAAGAATGGAGCTGTAAATAGGAGATAGATGGTGTCTTAGGCCTTCATTTCTGTTTAAGGATTCTTTTTATTAACAAAAATGCTTTTTAAACTCTCCTCTCAATCCAGTTCTTTTCTCTGGCTAAGATTTTTACCTCACTATCCTCAAAAGGGTGGCTCATAGCTTTTAAGTGGAGATGGACAGCAGACTGAGGTCCTGTGTTGCTCTCTCATCTGTGTTGGTACATCCTCTTGTGAAGTGGCTGTTGTTGTTTCTCCAATGTAGCGTTCACTGCAGTCTTCACTACACTGAATGGAGTAGACCACACTTTGTTTTTGTCTCTGTGTTTTGTCCTTTGGGTCGACCAGTCTCTGTCTTAACGTGTTTGTTGAGGGATCTCATGTTGTCTGAAAATCCTCTGTAGTTTTTTCAGGCAGATATAAGGAAGTATCTTCCAGCATTTTGACAAGAACTGAAGAAGCAGAAGGATGAGCTGCGAAACATATTCGACCAAATACATTTTTGTCCAGCTGACAAATAGAATTTCTCTTTTTGCCATGGATTCTACCTGCACGACTGAGGGATTTTACACACATCTTGGTAATAATAAAGGTTTGCTCAAACATGTGTGAATGAAACAAAACACAATTTTAGGTATGTATTTGAGGAGGTAACGGCATTCTAACATGACTTAAAGCTCACAAGAGTCAATTTTGTGGAATATAGGACCTTTAAGCGTCTGCCAGGCCCCCCACAGACCGACAGCATTGTGAATCTTCTGTATAAATGATCATGACAGAGTATATAACGTAGTTTGCTCAATAATGGGTCACTGCGGCACCTGGAGAACAGTGTAGCATTTTGTGTTGACGAATGAAATGGCAGCCAGACTCATTTGGCTTTTAATGAATATAAAAAAGCACTCAAGGCACTTCTGGGGACTGACACGGGGGAGGACTTATTGTGTCTTACTTGTGACATTTATTATAGAGATACTGATGGTCTCTGAAGATTTATAATAGAAATAATAATACCTGCAAATCTCTGGGAACGACTAAAAATTAACTTGTGCTATCATTATAAAAGGGGTATTTTTCGTCTATAGGGCATTAATTGTAAACACATAATATATTTAGATCCACGTGTTACCTTTTATTGTTTTGAAAATGCTGTATATTTGACACAGTGTATTAAAGTTGCATTGTGTAACTTTTCTGGAGGAGGGTCCGTCAAATGCTTTTCATCATTCCTTTGTCTGGAACGTTTCACAGTGTGGGATTAAATGTTTCTATCTTCATGGAGACTAAAACAGACCAAGTTAGAGGTATTTTTGAGCAATAAAACCACCTGTAAGTGAATAAATGCAAGGTAGAGCTGTTTAATGTCATACTGTGGAACATTCCAGGCAGAGCAGTGACATCTCCATGGAAAAAAAACCCCCAAAAAAACAGGTGACAGACCTCCAACCAAAAAGTTACATAGTGCACCTTTAACATGTTTTATACATTTCAGTTTTGTTTTGGATGCTTTGAGTCCCCCGTAGCCTTCACTCCCCCTTCAGAGCGCTATCACAACACAATCATCATGCATTTCGCTAATGAGACATGAACATTGTATCAGGTTTGTGAAGTCGTATTATATTTTTTTGTTTTATTACCTGGTCCCTGAAGGGTTGACCAGGTTTTGTATTCACCCTGTTTGTCTGTGTGTGTCTGTGTGTGTGTGTGTCTGTCCACCCACGATAATTCCGCCATTAATAGACCGACTGTCACCAAATTTGGTACATGGGTCAAGCCTCCATGCCCGATGTTGCAAAAAAAGTTTGGTGACAATCCAAGGTCATTTGAAGTCACGCGGGTCAATTGAAAGGTCACGCCATTATAAAGGATAGACAGTTTCGGCAATTTCTAAACCAGAGGTGTCAAACTCATTTTGGTCCGGGGGCCGTATCCAACCTACTTTGATCCCAAAGGGGCCGTATCAGAAAACTCATGGCATATATACCCCAAATACAGCAATAAGTTCAAATATTTGTGCAGAGAAACACAAATCTATTACAGCAATTTTTTTAAATTCATGAACTCTTTCTTTTACAAAATATATATATTATGAACAAGATGAAACTTCAAGAAAAATTCAATTTCAACACAATGTTTTTAACATTAACTTGTATGCAAATATGAATAAATCAGTTTTTCTTGGAAAATCCTGCACTCGGTGTCCACTTTTTCTCATTTTTGACATTTTTTTGCCTGATGAGGGTGTCACGGTCAACAGTCAAAACGATCGTCCTTTAAGAGCGTTTGGAAAGAGGCGAGTCTTCATTTGTGCTGCTCTGGTGGGAGGGGCCATGCACAGAGTCGCTGGAGACGCTGCTATGCTTAAGCACTGCAGAAAATTACCAATATTTTAATAGAAAATATAATTACAATGTTTTTGTAGCAAATCAGCTGAGGGTCAGATTAAAGCTCTTGAAGGACCGGATCTGGCCTCCGGGCCATATGTTTGACACCCCTGTTCTAAACCATCTGCGGCCTAAAATATTCACCCAATCATCACACAAGTTGGCACACACATAACCGGGGTATGGGCCGAGCTGCTTGTACGCTGCTTCCGTGGTGATGAACTGCCCCCACCAGTGCCTCATGGGGACCAGGTTGCTGTCTCTGATTGTGCTTGTTGTTGTTTTGTATCCTGCTTTAGTATATTTATGAAGCATGGGTGATGTTAGCTTGTGAGCTGAGATCGCAACATTACTCAAGTATGCATGGATAACCAGAGATGGAAGGTAAGTATGAAGTACAAAAGTAAAAGTAAACGGTCACATTTTTATGTAGCGCTTTTCCACCTTCAAGTCACTCAAAGCGCTTTACAACAAGGAACCACTCACCCATTCATACACTAGTGTAAACAGACACTGGGGGTGAGGTGGGTTAAGTGTCTTGCCCAAGGACACAACAACAGCATACATCTGTGAGAGCTGGAATCCCCCACAGTCAGAAAGCAAAATTCAAACCGCCTTACCATCTGACCTACTGTCACCTTGTACAATAAGTACAATACTTAGGTACAAATTTTACGTATCTGTACTTTACTTAAGCACATTTTACAGTGGATACTTTTTACTTTTACTTCACTATGTTTGAGAGCAGGTATCTGTACTTTACTGCATTTTAGATCTGGACTGAATTATTTTTTTTTTTTAGCACATTTAATTTGAGTTTTCTTCTCAACTTTAAGCAAACAAAATACACAAAAGCGGCTAGAAAAATATTAAATCAATGAAATCACTTTAAATCTGCTATATTTCTCTTTCAAAACCACTGTATTTCATTTTAATTGTTTAATTGTTCCAAATAATGTCTGCAAAATGTTTTTATTTTTTAATTATATTTTTAAACAGGTACTTTAATAGTTTTACTAAAGTTGAGTTTTTCATGTGATACTTTTATTTTTACTTGAGTACATTTTTACCTTAATATCTGTACTTTTACTTAAGTAACAAAACTAAGTACTTTATCTGCCACTGAAGATAACACATAAAACTTCCTCAGGCATTTCCATAAAACCATCTCTTTAACTAAAATATGTAAAGATGGGAGCTTGTTATGAAGTACATTTGTACGGTTGGTCATTTTAAAAGGATAAATAGTGGAAAATAAGTGAGAGATTAAAATACATTTTCTCTTCACACAGGTTTGTATGGAGGTCACAGTTATAAAGTACTAATGAATACTAAATTAGAGGTCAGGTTCCAGCAGTTGTGTGAAGTAAAAGCAATTAAATATACAACTTTTGCTGAAAAATGTGTATTATTTAGAGACTTTAGAGAATAAAACACGTCATATCTAAAATGAGAAACGTGTGAAACGTTAGGCGCACCTTTAAAGTTCCTCAAACTTTTCACCAGCCTTGAACGCACCATACGCTCTGAGTGACCCTTTCTTTTACCATCTTTCTGAGGTCTCCGTAGCGATACATTGAATAATTCACACTTATTAATCGCGCGATTCTGTAGCAGCTAAACAGAGCTTCGGTGGAAGAGTGCGCGTCCTTCTCTGCTCACTTTGCTCCAGGAATAGACCTCAGAGACACTGCCGTTCCTCACAAATGTAATTCAAGACTGAGGCTGGATTCAATTGTTGCTTTAGCCTCCAAAACAGGGTCAGGAGATGGAGAGAGAAAGAGGAGGAGGAGGAAAAAAAGGAGATGTGGTGGGAAAACAGGTGATAACGTGGCGCTGGACACAAAAGCAAAGGGAATACAGAATGGAAAACTACAAGGCCGTTTGAGACCAGGGCTTATTGAACGGCTTTCTGATGTTAAAACGGCGTCTCTGGATCAATAGCTGGTGAGGTTCAGCTGTGACTTCGATATAGACGCGGGTCATGGGAAATAAAATGTCTTACACAGACACGTACACATTTTTATATCGCTCTTTTACACCTTTAAATCGCTTTACATTAAGGAATCACTCACTCATTCACACACATTTTCATACGCCAGTGTACGCAGACACTGGGGGCGAGGTGGGATAAGTGTCTTGCCCAACGAAACAACGACAGCATTCATCAGTAGGAGCTGGAGTCGCACCGCCAACTTCTAATCTAAACTTCAACACAGCGCCTTGTGGAACCAGGTACTACGCAAACTATAATTAGTAATAGTTTGAGCCAATATTTCTGTAGTTAAACTGTATCCTTACCTGTTTAGATCGTTGTTAAAGGAGCACTCTGTAACATTTCTAATGGAGGGTCCACCACCTGCTTGTCTCCACGGAAATGGAGTATTATCTGTTACATAAGTGTCATTTGTAGTACAGTTGTAGGGAGTATTATTTGTTACATAAGGCTGAGTTGTTGTAGAGTTGTAGGGAGTATTATTTGTTACATAAGGCTGAGTTGAGTTGTTGTAGAGTTGTAGGGAGTATTTGTACGTTGTAGGGAGTATTATTTGTTACATAAGGCTGAGTTGTTGTAGAGTTGTAGGGAGTATTATTTGTTACATAAGGCTGAGTTGTTGTACAGTTGTAGGGAGTATTATCTGTGGAGTTTTATTGGAGTTTAATCCTGTATCTTTCACTCTTTGAGCTGAGCTGTAGGAGCCTGTTGGAGATCTGTTTTAAGTAAGTAACTTTAAATAAATATTGTTTTATAATGAATATTTAAGATTTAAATGTGTACTTCATTCCAGAAAAACAAGACTTTTAAGTAAAATAATTTTTAAAAATGAAGTAAAAACAACTTGTTTCTTATAGCGGTCAGAGTGACACGTCCTGGAGATCACATTGACATTCTGAGCTGTTTTTCTTGAATTTCTGGATAAAGAACATAATGTTTTGTGCTTCTCTTTCTTTCTGTCTATTTATATATTTATTATTTTTTATTATTTTATATATATTTTTTATTTTTGTACGTGTATTCAGTATAGATGTAGTTGCAAGCGTCTGAAGATAAATGTATTTACTAAATGGAAGGAGGATATAAAAGTGATAAAAACATTCCACCTTGTGATGTCATATGGTACAATACAGGAAGGACTCCACCGTGTTTTTAAACTCCACACACCTTCAGTAGAATTATCTGGATCATTGTGGGTCATCATTAGCCTGTGAGTGTCATAAGTGAGGTTCAAGTCACACACATGTGAATGGAGCATATAACTGGGAGGTCTTTATCTCTTTTTAAGGTCATAGTGTCAATAAAATATACCAAGATTTCTAATTTTGCATATCTCCAAAACAACAACCGTGATATATCTTTATACCCCCACCTCCACTCACAGACCGAGGAGACTGTCTGCTCCAGATGGACGTTCTACAGTGAAATGTGTCCAAACAGAGCCTCCATAGACTCTTGCTGTGTTCTTAATTACCTTGTGAGACGATGTAATGTCTGGGTCTATGGTACCTCTGTGACACACACAAAAGCACACATAAAACATGTGACATCATTGGTCCCCTCGGGTCACATGACCTTCTTCTACACCACTAGATACTCTGATTTTATGACTTCACTGCTCCATAAACCTCTGCTGGGGTTTAACATTAGCTCATGTCCCTCAGTAAAGGTGTCTTCATAAATAAATTTATAGGAGCTCTTATAAATGTTGTTTATATAAAAGGTACATGAAACAGGTTAAAGGGACCATATGACTTACATATAAATACCATAAACATAACATAACTGTGTCCCCAGATACAAACAGGTAAACATGTTCTAACAACGGGAATGCTGATTTATTCTTAATTACAAAAGCTTGGACATAATGACTGGGGCTAGTTGCTGATATGATACATACCTCAATATACAGGCCACGATACGATACATGTCTCGATACAGTGCAGTTTCGGTTTGATACGATATATTTCAAATCAATTTGATACAGTTCAATAAAAAAAAAAGGCTAAATCACAGCTATGAGTCTTTGTTAAACCACTTCATGTGCAAAGTTCATATGAAACACAAACATTTTACTCATTAAAACAGTGAAAATGTCAAATGTGCCACTAAACAAGCAACAAAACTGAAGCGCTGTAACAAAGTAATTGAGTAAAAAATAATAAGAAATACTTGTTACGGCTTGCGGCTTGGCTCCGCTTCACCCGGAAATCCCAGTTTGTTTTACCACTCGTGCCTTCCGTATTTGCATGTGCTGTGTTGTACCTGGAGCCTGATTGGTGGGGTTCAGTCCAGTCACTGTTGGGCTCGCTCAGTGTTCGTCGTGCTGTGTTTGGAGAATCCGTGTATCATTCGTTCATTCGTTTTTCAATATAAAACCAAAAATAAGAAAATGAAAAAACAACTGTTTTCTTCATTATTTGTCTCCAAAACCAAAATAAAAAAAATGAATAACGATTCGTTTTTTTCAGTTTTTGATTTTGTGTTTAAATGAAGAATGGAAAAAACGGATAACGGTCGGTCCCGCTCTGGTCCCGCTCTGGTCCCGCTCTGGTCCCGGACCTGGATCAGTCCTGGTTCAGTCCGTATGCGGTGCAAAATTCCGGCATCGCAGTCACGGAAGTCACGTAAACGGCTGTTATCCATTTTTTCCATTTTTCATTTTAACACAAAATCGAAAACTGAAAAAACGAATCGTTATCCGTTTTTTCATTTTGGTTTTGGAGACAAATAATAAAGAAAACTGTTGTTTTTTCATTTTCTTATTTTTGGTTTTATATTGAAAAACGAATGAACGAATGATACACTGATTTTGGAGGACTGACGTCCTGCTCCTCCAATCCCCTTCCTGATCCGCCAACCTCTCATCCAATAAAAGTCCCATGCGTTTGTTCCTCCTCGCAGCTGGATTTCAGTTTCAGTTCACCGCACTCATTGATAGACGTGTCTTTGTTACCACCCACTGCTACAGTGAGGGTCGGTATTGACCTATCTTTTTTTTTTTTATTTTATATTTTTGGAATCACCAGTTTGGCTTGGCTCTTAGGCATTTGTATTTTCTTTGATTTATCTTATCCATCCATCCATCCATTTTCTTCTGCTTATCCGAGGCCGGGTCTTTGATTTATCTTATCCCATTAGTTATTGTTTAGTTGTATTGGGCATTTTTGATTTATCGAATGTAAAACACCCCCTTTTTTTTGTTATTGTACTTACTTACTTTCACTTACTTTACATCACATCTTGTTTGTGTTACTGTCTTTTGTCCTAGCACTGGTTTGTAACATACTCTTGGACATATATCGATACAGCAGTCCAGGATATCGATACTGTATCATCACATTAATAATGACCAAGTTGTTTCTATTATAATTTGGGGTTTTTTTTTTTGGTTCTCAAGATGATTATCCGATCAGAAAGCAGAATGAGCCTCTCAAGTCTCTCATTTGTGTTGCCAGTTTCTATGCTGAAATCAGTCTTATTACCTCCATGTTTTTGCCGGCGTTTGTCTGTCTGTTTGTTTGTTTGTTTGTTTGTCTGTTAGCAACATAACTCAAAAAGTTATGGACAGATTTTGATGAAATTTTCAGGATTTGTTGGAAATGTGAAAAGGAAGAACTGATTTCATTTTGGGGGTGATCCGGAAGAAATCCTGGATTCTGGATCACTTTGAAATTTTAGTTAACATTGTGGTAAATGGGGCCAAAAATGAAATTGAAATCTGAATGGTCACTGCCTAAACTCCAGCTCCTGCAGACAGTCATGAATCAGTGCTAGTGCGGCCTCTGCAGCTCAGTGAGTGAATTCTGGAGGTTCTGAGCTTTCACATGAAGCCACTGAGAATGAGAAAAACCTTTACACGTGCTCTATTTGCAGTTTAAAGCATTGATGCCCCAGCTTCAGTTGTGATTGAAGTACAATTTTACAGCTGAAGTGCAAAGAGTGCAGGAAAGATGTTGTTAAAGATAAAGAGAAAAAGTTATAATAGCAGATCGGTCTTATTGTCAATCCCACCACTGTTTTATAATCCACTTTTCCTGCAGCTCAGTCCAAGGTCGATTCACAAATAAACATCTAAATGAAATAATGGAATCTAATTAAATTTCCTCTTTCAGACGAATGAAACACGAGGACTCTAGCCTTCCCTGGAGAGGCCTCAGCTTATAACCTGTTTTATTTATGAACAATATCAGGAATAACGCAGATTAAAGGTGCACCGTGCGACATTTTTGTTTTGTTTTTTTTGTTTCCAAGGAGATGTCATTGCTTTGCCTGAAATGTTCCATGGTATGACATTAAAAACATCCATCTAGCATCGGTTCATTATGGGTGTTTCTATTTCTCAAGAATACAGAAATTCCTTCTTTGAATAGGCTCGACTATCCACAGATCTGAACTGTAACAAAGGCACAACGCCGTAACATCATGTTTGGTCAAAAATGAGTTCATGTCATTTTGGGGGTATCTGAGACCTCCTTTATCATGTGAGTGAATAACGTGAAAAATATTGAGCTAAAAATTGACCATTGACCCTTATTTGGCAGTTCCTGTACTCTGCCTTTTGCACTTCGTGGAAACCGTCTGACCAGATTTCGTTCGGTACTTTTTTTATTTAATCAATCGCTGCTATTTGGTCGTGACGTATGTAATGTGCTGCAACGGGGCTAACTGGTATTTTAAGCTTTTCCCAAATCCCATAGGAAGAAGGGCAATAACGGTCTTTGCCCTCGATGAAATTCACATTCTCTTTGTTCCGGCTTTAAATCCTCGATCTCGGGAATCGTCGCCAACACTGAACATATGACTCTTTGCTGATTGGCTGGTGCCCGAACTCGCACTTCCGGGATTCTTGCAAACCGTCAAGTGTATTCTGATTCTGACCGAGAGCCGCACAATCCTGATCAGTATGAAGTAGGAAATCCAAAGCCATATCATTCCATATCATTTTAAAAAAAGCACCATGATGACCAGGCCTTGGTGAGGTGTTCTTATAATAGATGTACGTCTGCCTTTTGCCTTTGCACGACTCCTTATTTTTGACTCATGGTACAAAGACAGAGCACGGGAACTGACAAATAAGGCTCAAAGGACAACTTTAAGCTCAGTATTTTTCACATTATATCAACTAGTTGTCAAATCTTGGGAGCCCTACCTATTATACTTTTGTCTGGACAAAACAGAAACTGTGACGTCATTTTTCTCCGTTTCACACTCTGGCGTGTTAAGGTCTTTTGCCTTTGTAGGGCCGAATACTGTGGAACATTCTAGCCAAAGCAATAACATTTCCATGGAGACAAACAGGTGGCGAACCCTCCACTACAAATGTTGCACCATTAAGTAAAATATAAATGTCGTTACTGAAGTAAAATGGGGGACTTTAATGTATGCATACTCTTATTTGACTGGAAATCCACGGCATTTCTCAGACTTCAAATCCAAGCTCCAAGGTCAGCTCCTTTCATATCGATGTTACAAAGCTTCTTTAAAACCCAAAGGGACAAACACCAGTAGCTGATATGAAATACATTCTCGTGGTGTTATCTTGTTTCAATGATAATTTCAGGATCACCTTGGAGAAACTGATTTGTGAAACTTGTATTAGATTACATTCGTACGTCCGACTGTGAGGCAACAATAACAGCAGTATGACTCCACTCTGCTGCTGCCGGACTCATTTGCACACAGCTCTCTTTCAAGAATAATAATGATAATATTGCATTAGTGTCGTAGTCTTTTCCAGACACTCAAAATCACTTTACAATTTTATGCATGTTTCATTCACTCCACACTATTGTAGCCACAGCTGCCCTGGGACTAACGGAAGTGAGGCTGCCAATCTCTGACCACCTAGTGCCTCCGCTCAATTTCATTTCTCTCCAGCGACTAGGTCAGGAATTGGAATACACTAGACGGTTCGCAAAAAACCCTGGAAGTTGTAGACTGCGCACTGGTCAGTCAGTGAAGAGCTGTGAAGCCATGACGTCAAACTCAAGCTCCTGTCTGGGTCCCTTTTGTGGTACAACACAACAGTAAATAAAGCGGTCGAGATGGATGTAGATGAAGACATACATTCTGTGTTGGCGACAATTCCCGAAATTGAGGATTTAAAGCTGGAACAAAGAGAATGTTTGGTGAATTTTATCAAGGGGAAAAACGTTATTGCCCTTCTTCCTACAGGATCTGCCGCATTACATACGTCACGACCAAATAGCAGCGATTGATTAAATAAAAAAAACGACCCGCCTCCCACCAAGCGAACGAACCCTGATGCTGCGAGGTCAGACGGTTTCCACGAAGTGAAAGCGGCTGATGAATCAGGCTATTGACCACTACCAACACTCAAGAAATATCACTGTGGTGTGTATATATGGGTGAAGGTTGTTGCCAAAAGACACAAAAACAGTTTTGCCCCTTGTGCCTCACTGTGGCCCCAGATATTGCCACATTATGGACAGGCCTCAGGTGAAAATGGTTCATGTTTGGCAGGTGCTGGGGTTTAAGTAGTGACCATTCAGATCAGAAAGAGCCTTTTTAGGTTTAAACAAACTGGATTTCAGCGTTGAAACTGGCAACCCAAATAACAGACTACTTCTACTAAAGTCTAATTTTGATTTGGAGTTTGGAGAGTCTGAGTGCGTTCTGTGTGCTTGCCTCCATCAGTCGCTACTTTTGGCTTGGGTAATCAACTTGAGAACCAGAACACCAAATAAATGTGACACCACGTCCAACGTTTTTGTAATTAAGAATAAATCTACATTAGAATTGTTATCTGTAAAAGCCGAATTTGATTTAAAACATGTTTACGTCATATCTGGGGATGGAGTTATGAGTTTATGGAAGTTAAAATCTAAATCAAAATCTTTCATATGTTTCCTCTAAGTCATTAAGTCATGCTTGGACCATTTCTCTATTGTCTATTCTTAAATCTATTTTGCAACAGCTACACGAAATCGTTTAGCTGTTGCTCAGTTGGTAAAACAATCATCCTAAAACCAAATAGTTGCTGGTTCTAATCTGATTCTAGTTTAGACTGTCAATGTGACCAAACATGTAAGTAGAGTTCAAATCAAATTATAGCAACAATAATTAGTAAAATGGGATGGAAAATAGAAATTGCAGTAATAGTAGACTGTATTAGACTTAAACACACTTTATTGATCCACAAGGGAAATGATTAGGGCACAGAAGCTCACACTTTAGATTTTTGTTCTTTGTTATTATAATATATTGTAAATGGTAATAATACATAAAAAAATAAGTAGCAAAAATAGCAAGAAACTGGTGTCAAATAAGGCATAATCATATAAATGCATATGTACAAGTAAAAATGAAATACAGAAATATAGTAATGCAAATATTATAACCTACCTCAGCCCACAAATGTCAGTAGGAGATCTGTGAGGAGATGACGCTCGGTATTCTAATCAAGGACAGACGGTAACTGCGCTCTGATTGGTCGGTGCCATATTGAGGTAATTAATAGGGACATTTCTCCACCAATCAGCAGCTGACAGTTTGATGGGGCAGATTGATGTGTTCCATTAGTGGCACAGATGGATCAGTCAGAAGAGTGATTATCACATATATCTGATCTATGTTATAATGTTCTTCTCTCAAACAGAAAACACTGATGTCATGTGGTCATACAGGAAATACCCCACTGTGTCCATCAAATTTTTCACTAAGATCAGTTGGATAATTTCAACCCTGGAATTGCCAATCTCTATTGAAGTAAAAGTCAAAAGTAGCTGTTAACTCGAAAACTACCGCTTCATGATCATCATAAGATGGACCAGAGTGTTTTGAGATTTGGAGCTGTAGATAAACTACTGTATTTTTCAGACTATAAGGCTACGTTCAGACTGCAGGGCTTAACGCGCAATTCCGATTTTTTTGTGAAATCCGTTGTTTTTGTGAGGTCGTTCACATTTCCAATTCAATGCGACTTGTATGTGACTCCAGTGTGAACATTAAACGGCCCAAAAGTGTCCCACATGAGCACTGGAGACACGATGACGTCAACCGCAGCGAGCGTCTCTGTGTTTACGGAAGTTGTCCAAACATGAACGCGAGCACTGAGCACCTGGAGATTTTAAAGTTTCTCTTGTTCCGGAGTCAGAACATGTACAAATTATTTGTTTTAAAGAGGAGATTGAGAAGGAGAAGGACGAGGTTTTTGGCTGTGGTGTTTTGTGGGACAGTCCATTGAAAGGAACGTGTGGATGTGGAGATGTAGCCAAGAGTGGTGAGTGGCGATGTGCTTCGCTTCAGTGACACGGAGTTCACTAACAATTTTCGCCTACTTCAGCGAAGAATAGTGACATTTGTGGCTTGTTGATAACGTGTAGGTCGGATGAATGCGCTTTGGCCGTTCAGACTGAAGTCGCATGTCAAAAGATCAGATATGTATCGGTTTCAGGACCACATATCCAAGTGGCCCGGGTTTGAAATAATCGGATCTGTGTCGTCATTAAAAGATCAGGTACACGTCACATAGGGGCCAAAAAATCGGATTTGTGTCACTTCAGGCTGCAGTCTGAACGCAGCCTAAGTCGCTCCGGAGTATAAGTCACACCAGCCAAAAAATGCATAATGAAGAAGATGAAAACATTTTTAAGTCGCACTTTTTGTGGGAAATTTCTTTTATAAAATCAGTGACCAGGGACCCACATTTCATCTTGAAAGGCAAGTTACAGTAATAACAATAGAACAGAGAACAACAGACTGTTAACGTCAAATATGAACAGTTCTTCAGATAACCATAGGCACTGTGTCTGAGTGGCTAGCGCTCATGCCAAAGAGCAAGAAGGTTCTGGGTTCGATTCCTGGGTTTCCAAGGCTTTTCTGTGTCGAGTTTGCATGGGTTTCCTCTGGGCACTCCGGTTTCCCCTATCAACCCAAAACATGCCTCTCCAGAAAGAATAGCTGATAGCTAATGGAGGTCGATTAAAGACAGTCAAACTGTAGCATAACAATTTTACCAAACTCTTTTTCTCACTCCAAATCACTAAATCCACTGAATTCTTCATCCTCATTGTCACTTCTGAGCAACTCCACAACCTTCGGAGGTAAACAGAGCGCCACTTCCTCTACTGTGTAGTTCTGTGTAGACTCAGCATCAGTTCCAGTTAGAATTATTCTCGCCCTTTGGAATTCTGACAGGATGGTTTTGGTTGTCATACAAGTCCAGGCTTTGTCGATCTGTCCAGAGACGTCCAGGGAAGTTTCATGACGCACCCTTTCGGTTGTCACAAGTTTCTCGCTCACTCCAAACTTTCTTTCTGCTGCTTAATTACTGTTTTTGGCTGCATAGTTCGCTACTTGCAGCTTGTAATCTGCACAATCTGATTTTCTTTTTGGGGGCATTGGTGTTCAGTCTTCTCAGTCGCCTTAATAAGTTTGTTTAAATTGGTACAGAAGTAATGGTGCGATCGACTGACATGTTACAGACAGGACAGCAGCTCTTTCTGCAGGAGACATGCGCAGTGAGAGTGTGAAAATTTTAATATATAAGTCACACAAGAGTATAAGTCGCAGGACCACCCAAACCATGAAAAAAAGTGCAATTTATAGTCTGAAAAAAACAAAACACAACTCCAGGTATGTTTTTGATGAGGTAACAGCATTAGAACATGGCTTAAAGCTTAAAAGAGTCAATTTTGGTTAATACAGGATCTTTACAATCTACAGCGAGCCATGATGCTGCTGTTACAAGTTGTCTTCATAACTGCAGTAGGCTTTATAGAGTATGTAAAAAGGTTTCACACCATTTATTTGAAGACATTACCGAGCACGGACCCAAACAGCACTGTAAACAGAATGCACGGCTTAAAGGTTAAAGTCGCTGATGCAGACTTCATTTAGATGTAAAATAAATGGGAGTGTTGTAGCACAAGGTCGAGTTGAGCTTCTCCCTGTCTTCTTTTCACTTGAGATGAAAAATCACTGTGGTATTCAGGCACAGTGTAGCGTGTAGTGGAACAAACAACACTATGAGGCTACACACAGAAAATTGACTTATCCAACATGCTTTTTGCACAGTTTTCCATTAAAAGTGCACTATGTAACTGTTCTCTTCTTGTCTCGTGTTATTTCTTTGCCTGGATTGCTCCACATTACAAAATTAAAGGGTCCATATTACACAAGAATGACTTTTATGAGCTCTTAGACATGTTAGAATGTTGTTACCTCATCAAAAACATACCCGGAGTTGTCTTTTGGTTTATTCACACATGTTTGAGTAACTCTTTATTACTTGATTATTAGTCTGTCCACATCTCCGAATCTCAAAATGCTCTGTTCCACCTTGTGATGTCATGAAGCAGTAGCTTTCAAGTTAACAACTACGTTTTATCTTTTGTTTAGCAGAGATCGGTTCGTTCCAGGGCTGAAATGATCCAAATGACTCTTGTGAAGCTCTATGGAGTTTAAAAACACAGTGGAGCACTTCCTGTATGTAGAAGCCTAAATATGCAGGGTTTGTGTTAAACATGTGTGTATGAAACAAAAGCACAACTCCTGGTAACAACATTTATTTTATTTTATTATTATTTTATTTTTAAGACAAATACCTGTAAAAACATTCTTACTGTGAGCATGGTCGCCTCTCCACAGATCTGACTTGTGGACTCCTCATCCTTATTTATTTATTTGTAAAGGTACAGAGCATATTAATGAACATTTAAAATGTAAATATGTAAAGATTATAGCCAGTGTGACAAATTTCCATCTTCAGTCCCTCAGCAGGTTAATGTGAAATCATCTAAAGGACGAGGAAAAGTACAGCAACAACCACACAAAAATACATAACACCACCACACTACTTACTTACTTAAAGGTGCACTGTGTAACTTTTCCAGTCAGCCACTGTGGACTATTATGTCAATAACATCACACAACCAGACAAAACTATCAGAAATTAAAGCAAATTTGGGTCTGAAAAAATTATCTTAGAATAAAATAACAGAAGATCGAATTAATCTCTAGATCAGGGGCGTCAAACTCAAATACACAGAGGCCAAAATTAAAAACTGGAACTAAGTCGTGGGCCAAACTAAATATTTATTGAAAACTTTCAACAACATCTGCATGTTTTCTCTTCTTTTGAGATATGTAATGTTAAACCTTTTCTTACTACAATACATGTTTAATAATAGTTTTGCTTAAACATTGAATCCAGAACAAGCATAATATATAAAAAAAACAAAATTGTAAATAAATAATGTCTCTATAAATAATGTCTTTATAGCCTGTTTGTCTCTACAGCCTATTTGTAATGAAAGGGCCATCTCGTGGGCCAAATACAATTATATCGCGGGACAAATTTGGCCCCTGGACCTGAATTTGACATGTCTGCTCTAGATGAACTCAGCCAAGTATCTATAGTACAGTGAAGTTCACCTGTACTCTGTGAAAGTCGTCTTTTTCTTACCTGACCAGCCAGAACCACGCGCTTTGACAAAACTTTACAAAGACGACTGGATCAGGAGCTGTTTCCTGTCTTACTGATTTGATTGACAGGTGGATTAACCAATCAGAGAGACACATACGCCGTTCATGTCAAAAACAAACATGGAATGAGAAACAGTGGAGATTTTTACAGAATCAACAATCAAATCACCAAACTATTACTTATTTCATGTAAAAGAAGTTATATATATTGTTCTGAATGTTACAATAACTATTCATTTCCGCGATGTCTTCCGCATTTGAGAGACCCGTGCTACAAATTTGCGGCTGTGGTTGGACAATCTCAAGTTCTAGTGTCCGGCCCAGGTCCCTTCTAGATTTGAACAGAATCGCTGGTCAGACAAGTCTCTTCGTGCTGCGTTGGTGCGTCCTCCCTCGGTGTGTCTGAGGTAATTAGACAGGTCTCTCAGAAGGGCATTCACCTCTTGAAAATGTCAGCCTGCCCTTTTGGGAGCTTGGCCGCTGAGAGCCAGGGCTGCTCCAGGGGGACTGAGGAGCCCTGTGCTCTGCTCCGGACACGCCGCTCTGTGTCCTGCACTAAAACTCTCAGCAAACACTCGTCACTCACTTTGCACTGGCTCAGCTCAATTTTGACATTTACCGGCTTTTAAGAGCGGGATGGCAATGGCTTAGGAATGCTGGCATAGACAATATTAATACATCACTGAGGCGAGTAGGAAAGAAAACTGAAAGACAAAGTTGTAGGGTTGACAAATCATTTACACCATTTTGCCACTTTTTTTTTTTCTTAAACAGCAATACACGCAGGATTTAATAGCCTGACATCGTCATTTCTCACAAAAAAATCCACTGCTTGCTACTGTGAACTGTCTGTAGTGGGGGCACAAACCTGGTCTGACACAGCGACGACTTGCGCTTATAATGAATACCAATTACTAGTGATGGGCAAATGGAGCCTCGTGAAGCATTGACACCTCAGTCGCAATATTGTCTCAAATGGTTCGATGTGTCTGAGGCCTCGGAGAAACACTGACCTCTAGTGGACAAATTTAACCATTGGCATGCAGGTGTCTCAGCATCGATGAAGTATTGTTAGTGTAAGACAATATTTGTGTGTAGAGCAAACACCGTATCTAACAACAACAATAATGATTATTTAAAATAATATGTAAAGAGCAACATAAATAACATGCTGTAAATAAGGGAATAGGTTTCCTTGTTGGGTGGAATTAGATCAAAGTGATCCCAAATCATGGATCGCTTTTTTCCACTTGTAGATGCCATCGAAAATGAAACAAATGCCAAAAGTCGCCAAAATCACCACTAACGTCACACAATACTCCTCACTACCCAACATTTTTAAGAAATATTGGTGCATCTTTTATACTGTAGCAGTTTAGCGCTTGTCAAACCACAGAACTGCGCTGAACACTCTGAAGCTCTCTGAACCAATCACAGAGCGGAACATTCACTGAGCCAATGAAACGCTTCGATACACTGAAGCGATTGACACGCAGAGCGAAGCAGCAGGGGGAGGGACCGACACTTCGATGCTTTGGTCACGTGAGCGGCTGCTGCGAGACGAGCTCCGAGGCAGTGCTTCAGAGCAATTTGTTTCAGAAAGAACGAGACGTGCTCCGGAGCTCCGTCTCATCTGCCCATCACTACCAATTACCGTTACGACTAATGGAGACGTTAAGTGATTATATGAGGTAACTTCCAGGTCCAACTGCAACTTCACAGCAGATTTTTAGCTTTGGATTTGTTTTGGGTTTATATTTTACCATCATGATGCCTACCTTGGACTCGGAAATTAACCATGATGACTTGTCTGCTGGTCAATCCATCGAAACTCTGTGGATAAGACCAGGCTAGAGGGCTTTTTAGTTACAGACTTGGATTTAGACTTAGACAAACTTTATCGATCCACAAGGAAAATTATTTGCACACAGTAGCTCACACATCGCAATGAATATAATAACGAAGAGCAACAATATAAATTCTACCAATTTATTGACGAATATCACGCAAATGTTCATGGGCACTGTACAGCTTGACACATTGCACCGTGGATATAACCATCATGTAATATGGGCTGGGCTCCTCATAAACTGCTTCCATGGTGATAAACTGCCCTCACCGATGCCTCGTGGGGGACCAGGTTGCCATCTCTGATTATGCTTGTTTATTTTATAATATTGTCTCATCAAAAACATACCTAGCAGAAAGAACAACAATGTGGCTGTTTGCTGCAGGTGTTCCAATCAGTAGGAGCAGGTAGAGGGTGCTCTTGGAAAAAGGATCAAAACTCTAACACAACAGATTCCAGGCACTCCAAACAAGTAGAAAAAGTAAAAAAATCACACTAGGAAAAATATAGTTAAAAGGCCTTTATTTGAATGGCCAAAGCCAACATGTTTCGACCTTAACTGGTCTTCATCAGGGCTTAATTAAAAAACATACCTAGACTTGTGTTTTCTGCATATTTAATCTGAGTTTTTGCACTCTTTTTCACTGACAAAATTTCTAAACTTTTCCATGACCTAAAATGAATTTTCCATGACTTTACAGCACCTACATCTGTGGAATTGATCATACTTTTCAGGCTAAATATGAAATGTTATAACCCTTTCCGCTCACCTTATGGTTTGGTATTATAGTTTTTAACATTTAAAATACTGTCAGTGCATTTATTGTCGTCTCTTTTAAAACAAAACTTTCATTGAATTTACAAAATTCCATTACTTTTCCAGGTTTTCCATAACTGTAGGAACCCTGTAAATAGAAGACACTGTTCCACCTTGTGATGCAACTCCAGGTATGTTTTCGATGACGCAACAACATTAAAACATGACTTAAAGCTCACGAGAGTCAATTTCGCGTAATGTAGGACCTTTAATGAATGTGATGGACGCAGTTCATTAAACTCTAAGGTCGTTCCCATGGCAACTGCTGTGAGAATCATGGACTCCTCCGCACTGACTCGACTAACGGCAGGACATTTGACAAGTGATAATTAGCAGAGTGATATAGTACTGTGCCATTTATTAGCTTTGGGAAGTATAAGTGTAACCAACTGTGGAGAGGAGAGGTGCCTGGGTGAGCTCCTGGGCCGGATGGAGGAGACGTAATTGGTCCTTATTTCATGTATTAAGTGTCATGAGCACCTGGATGGTTCATTAGCTCAAAAACAGAAAGTGCATGGAGGAATTTATTGCTTAAATGGGCGATTAAATGCTAAACTTATTTTTAACATGCTGTATCCTCATCAGACTCATGCCTAGAGGCTTGTGCAAGGACTTTAAAGGGCCTATTTTACGCTGTGTTTTTAAATCTATGTTATATGGTGTTTCCTCATCATATGAAGCTGCAGTTTTCACGTTAACAGCTACATTTTACCTTCAGTTTAGTAGAAGTTGGCTATTCCAGAACTGAAATCATCCAAATGATTTTAGTGAAGATGGATGGAGTTTAAAAAAACACAGTCAAGCACTTCCTGTATTACCACATGACATCACAAGGTGGAACAGTGTGTTGTCTGTTTGAGAGAAGAACTCAGCCTAAATATGCAGGGTTTGTGTGTTAAATATGTGCAAATGAAACAAAACACAACACCATGCTTTTTTTTTTTTTTTTTAGCAAACTGGGACAGCTGTTTTGGGTTAATAAGTGAATAGCGATTCACCAGTAAATGCACTAGTGCTGTAGTCAAGACCGCACTAATCGAGACAAAATCTTGTTCGAGACCACACGGTCCCGAGTCAGAGACGAGACCAAAGACCAATAGGTAATATTGGTAATTGGTAATATAGACTTTCTACATTTATTTGTATTTTGCAGTTATTTTGGAACATATATATCAATGTTTTTTTTTTGTTTTTTTTTAATGAATCTATCTCCATTTTATCTGATCAATGTTCATTTAGACATAAAATAAGACAAGAAAACTGTACTGCTGTACTGGATGGGCCATGACAGAACTGGCCAAACACTCCACGTGGATGTGTGCCCGTCTCACACACTCGCACCCCTGTAAGCCCGTGCAGGTGCACAACTCAACCTTTTTTACTTTTCTCTGTGTTCTTCATTTTGTTTGCCTCTGATTAAACAGCAGACCAGTGTCTATCTCATATGTTCCCCTTCCCACAGCAGACACAGTGACTGCTGCTCTCCCTGTCGTACCTGCTCCCGTCTGTCCCTACAGTCTGTTCCCGTGTCTCTCACCTGAGGTACGAGTTTCCACTGCTGCTACTGCTGACTGCTCACATTCTCGTCTCACTCACTCTCCTGTCCACTGCATTTGGTCCCCCACAGGTGGAAGTCTCGTGGATGATGGAATACGTTTATTGTCATATAAATGTTTCTGATGTTACTGCTTTGCGCACAGATGTGGATTAAACCATTAAACACACAGCAGTGTGACAGCACAACCTGCATTTGCCCTGCACAACTGACTGATGCACCATGAGCGCACAGAGCATGTCTGTATAGAGCCATGCTCACGTGCATTATTCGCCACTTGAGCCACTGTACAAAGCTCTTTTGATCGCTGCTGCCAAGAGAGCAGCACGTATGAGACGTGAGTCTGCTCCGCTGTCACAGCTCCGAGGTGTCAATGAATGCACACGCTGATCTCAGGTGTGTGAGCACAACCAACAACATCAGTGGACCAAGGATCAGCTGAAGGACCTGAGGTACGCCCACGACTCTGATAGGCTGTTCTCCTGCAGCGCTTAAATCAACAGGAGAAACTGCTGCACTTACTCAGTGAGGAAAAAACAGAGCTGGAGCAACTCTGCTCCAAGTACAAAGACACCATCAGGGATTTATAACATCAGATTGACACACAATATTCAGGGGCTCTGGGAGGAGAATCTGTACATCACTCCTGTTTGCTCCTGGCAGTTCTGTCACCTTCCAAACTACACCTTTGAGCTATAAACCCTCTCAGGGGTTAAGGGTTAAAAGTTCATTGGCCCAACCCAGCCATGTTTCTGACGTTACTGCTGTCTGAAGACCAGAGTGCACAGGTGAGCCTGAACAAAGGACTGGCTAAGGGGAGGAGGGTTCACATCTACTGGAGAAAAAAAAAATCACGTAATTTATGAATATGATGGTAGCTTTAAATTTAGAATATTCTATATAATTAGCACAATTATGTGTAAACAGGGTCTTAACAAAAATGACTGTTTTGTTGACATGATTGTAACAAGATAACAAGTGTTACGTGGCTGTGTTTGCTGTATGCTCCAGCTTTGTCCGGTGAGTGGGTGTACTGTCCCTGACATGCACCAGAGCCATCTCTGAGTGAAGTTAAAGGAGCAGAAAATGTCTGAGCACAAAATGTCTGGATGATGGATGAGGAGGCGCTGTACATGAGTGACCACACACCTGTCTGAATCACACGGTCCATTTTCATGTGAAATGTTTTGAAGAGGACTCCTTATAAAACATGCATGCTTATTTATTTGTATCAGATGAAACAGAAAATGCACACCAAAGTTCAAGGAGCAGCAATTTAAAGGTGAAAAAATCAATGGCACACTCAGATGGCCGATGATGTTTTTTTTTTTTTTTTTAAAGGCGCTAAATCAACTTTTTCAGCTCTTGGATAATGTTTCCTGGGTACAAAGGTTCTGTATTGATTCATTGATTCATTTGTCAACTGGAGAAAAGTCTAGAGTAAGATTTAGGTTTGAGGATGGAGTTGTAAATAGAAGATAGATGGTTCTTAACAAAAATATCCTCTTTAGTGAATAACGAAAATGGATATACTAACACATTATAAATAGAATATTTAACAGACAAACGTAACAGATGATTGTCCATTATTGCAGATTATGCTGATGGAGCTAATCTTCAAAGAGGTGTTCCCAAATCCAGCTCCAGGCAACCTTCATCTCTGGTTTTACATCCCCACATTTTACACATTTTCATTTGATTGTACGTTCAATATAACTTTTAGCATTTGTTTGACAATTAATTGGCCAGTGCTTTGTACAGGTTGATGGCATTTTGAAGGCATAGAGATTATGGAGACACACAGGCTCAAATCCTGGATGGTCCACTGTGCATGTGGGTTGGTTGAGGACTTCTTCCATTCTTGCTAGCACCTACCAAACATACTAACAATAGCATCACGTTACATTTACACATTTAGTGAGGTATGCACTCGTAAAGAGTGGTAAAATGGTAAAATCCCCATCGGCATTATCAAGCTAGCTCCAAGGCAAACTACTCTTCTTTGCATTCAAGAAAAGTTAAAATCCAACTCCTACATATGAGCATTAAACGCTTAAAATGAAAACTACTTGCTATGTACTTTGAGTAATAAAAAGATAAGGTTCACCTGATTTCTTTGTATTTGGAGTATTTCTGCTCTACCTGTTCCCTCTGCTGCTGGGACTCCTCCAAATCTTTAAAGTTGTCTATCTTTTTCTGGGATGGCCTTGAGGCAGTCCAGGGCTGCTCTTGTGCTCATTTCAAGCTCAAAGACTCAGTCTTTAAGACTTCTCATTTCATCTTCCTTATAACGACTTCTCTCCAGCAACTCATGCTTGTCAGTGCTGAGTGAGTGCAGTAGTTCCTGTGTGAAATTGGACTGAAAGCCCTTGGCTTTGCCTCAGAGCCTTCAACTGATCCTTGATGAGCTGATGCTGCCTACCTCCTCACAAAGTCAGCGTACCTATCCAGGCTTCTGCCAGATCGCCTGTAGTTTATCCCCCCCGTTCTTGTGGAGCTGGTGGCAGGCAAGATCCAGTTTGTCTCCAAGGGCTGTGAGTACGATCTCTTGTTCGTCTGCCATCTTAGACACCTTCTCCTTCAGCAGCATCAGCTCTGACTCTGATGTGCTTTCATTTGACCTGATTTGTAGTCCAGTTCTTCTCTTGGGGCTGGTGGTTTCTTTGGAGGTGGGATTGTGCTTCTTCCTTTTAGCTGTTTTGGAGCTCTGTGTGCTGCTCTTCGTCCCTTTGTTGTCTTAGGGCCTGTGACTCCAGTTCCTCCTCCACTCTCTGGTTTTCTTCTTTTCGTTGCTTATGGTTAGCCACCTGATTATGTGCCTCCTGCTCTAGAGAGGTGTAGGCCTCTTGTAACTCCCTGACTTCCTGCTCCAGAGACAGTTGCTGTTGGCGACAGCTCCACATCCTTGCGCCACAGCTCCTCCCCCCTGAACCGACAACTCTCTGCTGTTCTCCAACTGCTCCAGAAGTCTATGGGCCTGATCCAGCTCCACCTCCATCTTGGTCCTTTCTCATTCTACTAGTAGCTTCTCCAAGATGCCCTCATTTCCTTCCTTGGGTTGGATTTTGTAGTGTTCTGGAAGCTCCTCAGACATGGCCGCTGCTCTGTCCTCCTAATACTGCACTCTGGGACTCTCTTCTCTGAGGTCATCTCCCTTTCCAGCTCCAGCTCGTGCAGATGGCGTTCCACAAGAGACGACACTGCAGCCTGTCTTTGTGAAGCTGTCATATGCTCTGATAGGTTCCCCATTGCTCACCGCATGTTAATACTAACCCTATTTCTCCTGAGAGTTTCCCTTCCCTGGTCATCTGTTAGTCTCTGCTGGTCACTACAAAGATCCCTCAGAGACTGGTGTAAAGTTTGAATCTCTTCTCCTGTCAGCCGAGCATCCTTGAAGCAAACACTTGAGTGGGACCTCCTTCTTCTTTCTGGAGAACTCCTGTTGTCTTTCAAGAAGTCGGGTGAAAATATCAACTATCTGATTCAGAGTAGAGAACAAGGTCACTGGTGTGAAGAGGTGAGGCTAAAGCACAGGCACTCCTGGTCCCATGGCGCTCGTTCCACCGCTGGGTCTGCAGTTGACTAATCGAGCCCTCCAAGTTTTCCCTTGGTCATCTGCATGCTCCCTGTACTATCCAAGCATCCTGTCATCTTTATTCAGGTTTTTGCTTTTGCTCTGTAGAGTATTTGCCTGTGCTGATTTTATCTGAGATCTCTGAAGTTGGGACATCTCTTGCTTTGCTTCTGTCTCAGCTCTGTCACCCTTTGCCCTTGGGCCCTCTCATATGTATCCAACCCACTGGATGTGTTCATACTGAAGGAATATTCAAGTATTCATGAAACAAAGCATGTTTTCCTGGTTTGAGGTTTAACTAATCGTCCACGCTACCTCCTAAATGGGTCGATAATGGTATTAACACACAAACTGCACAGGATTTGAAGGTTCTTCCCCAAACCTTTTGTTGCCATGGTAAACAGATGGGTAGACCTTTTCATTGTCGTCTTCAAAATTAAAAACATCTAACGAATTAAACATATGTCTTGTACTTGCACCATGACAAATTATATAATCAACATATATAACAATATACAACTGGTAAATGAGAAGGGGAAAAAAAAAAAATAAGGCTGTTGCTGTTGTTGGCAAAGCACCCAGTTGCTGAATTAACCACTAGAAGCACGCGCACACACACAATGGTGTAATCTGTAAATATGGACATGTGGAGGTTTGATTTCATCCAGAGCTAATCTTCTGCAAGACCAGTCTCTAACAGTGGGCTGTGCAGAGCTCTTCTGTAGATCTTCTCTGAGGGCCCGGGTCAAGGCTACAGTAACTTGGTCTGGTTTGGTCTCCATGAAAATAGAAAGGTTTAATACTATTCTGTGAAACAATCCTAGAGAGTTCACCACAAAAAAAAAATATTGTGGTCTCAAATTACTTTTTCGTTCCTACAATATGTAAATTAATTCCCACATTTTAACTGTTAGGCGTGTTCAATCAAAAATTACTAGAGTCAATCAATTTAAATTCCAAAAATGTATTTTCCTGACAATACAATTCTAATACAGAGCTCTGGGTCAGATCGTTGTCCCTAACTGCCTACAAAGTTACATAGGGCTCACATCAGGCATCTGACCCCTTCTGAATACTTCAAAACAGTTTTTATAAACATCCATATGAATATGCATATAATATGTTGAGCAGGTTCCCGCCTTGAATCGCCACCTTGAAGTGTCAGCATTTCTTCTTTGGGGGAAGTGACAACCCCCTCCAAACCATTGTAAATCACACCAAGTCTGTTTAGATAAGCCAGCTGGTTATCTCCACAGTCCTAGTTCTGTAAAAGAATTTGTGACAACCCCCTCCAACAGTTGTCTCCACAGTCCCACTTCTGCAAAGGAAATTGCTTAGAAGCACATCGGTTACCCATTATGTAGTAAACACAATGGTACTGTTCAACAGATAAGATATCAGTGTTTAAGCTTCAACTCAATGTGTAACCACCACTTGATACAGCCTTCATAGCTAATTCGTTCTCATGTATTAGATAATTCGTTTGCACGTTTACGTACACATCACTATTGGATCAGCCCATTGTTCCAAAAGCCCATTAGTCTGACCATGTACACACACACACAGTAGAGATGCTGGATGTGTTGTAACGTGCTGAGGATAAACTGTTCGTAAATTTGGAGTGTTTGTTTAGAGCCACACCGGGGCGGAGAGCTACAAACACCAGAACAAGAAAATCTACACGTGTCATTAGCGGATTATAGATATATACACGCCACAGCTGCCAAGTCAAACACTAGGACTACACCAGGACTGGACCAGGACCGGACCAGGTCTAACCAGGAGTGCAGCCGCTGAGCCGATCGCCTCCGCTGATGGTTTATTGAAATAAATAAGCTAAAGTCACTCTATCAGTCTGGGAAAAAACAGGAAATGGCACTTTTCAGGGCAACGGACGTCCTGGATACCCATCATGTATTTTCTCCCACTCAGACACGGTCTGGATCATAGGCTGTTTAAAAGAAGTGGACTAAGTGAGCTTGATGTCACCCATAGCAATCAGCGTCACTCAAATGAGGCTCACGATGCTCACGGTTACAAGAGCAAATCTGGAACCAGGCTCTATGTTATGAATAGGATAAGGACAGGACAAAATGTGTTTTAGCTAAAACGTGGGAACTAATTACATATTGCGGGAATTCAATTGTAATTTGAGGCCACGATTTAGTATATTTTTTTCACATACATCATCAGGCGGGCTCCCTACAGTCCAGACAAAAAGAAAAGTTAAATAGTGCTCCTTTAAATATCAATATATCAGCCAGCCCTAGCGTGAATGCAAATATAACCACTGTTTATGACCTAGGAGGCTTACAGATATCTTGTCCTCTATCTTTCTTCATGTCTGCATCGTTCATTTACTCCCGCTCATCTGACGGTCTTCAGATCAGAAAAATGAAGATTGGGACAGACGTGACATTTGGGAGAGAGTGTCAAACGTGGAGGTGTCATGTGATTGCGTGTTTCATGACGCCGTGTGGCTCCGATGAGACAGAAGACGGAGATATTGTGGCAGAGTGAAAAGGTTGTGTTAAAATGGCCGCTGATAGGTCTGAAAACAAAAAAACTGAGTACATAAGAAATAAAACATAAGAAACATAGACACGAGAGAGGCATAAGAGACATAAGAAAGATTATTATTTCCATATGTAGACAACTTAAAGGTGCTATATTACACAAAATTGACTCGTGTGAGAATTTAGTCATGTTATAATGTCTGTACCTCATCATCGTGCTCTTCCCCGGGCAGTGGAAATCGATGGGAAAACTGGAGGGGGGAATCCGGCCCCTAATGTCCCGAAAAAACACTCAAACAGAATACTGAGCAGTTATTTTCTGATAAACATTATAAACTGTTTGCAAAGAGCCCCTCATGGCTTTTAGACGCTCTGATCGCAAGGCGTGTTTGCCTATCGCATTTGGTACATGCAGAGGCAGGTGACGTAGTTTAGCTCACTGTGTTAAGTTGTTCATGTCTATTGTGAGCGCTCTGGGTTCAAGACTGATGTGCTGTTTACAGTTTTCTTTTGGGAGCTACAGTACTGAATGGTGGGTCGGTCCAGAAAAAAAATGCCAGGGCCTAATTTTTTTCCCAGTCCTACCCTCTGAGGAAATATATTATAACAGCTTGTCAAAGCCTGATCCCGTCAGATCTCTGAAGCTAAGCAAGGCCGGGCCTGGTTAAGAATTGGATGGGAGACCACTGGGAAAATCAGCTGGCGGGCGCCAGCAAGACACTTCACCCACATTGCCTAGTATGAAAAGTGGTTTGTGTGTATTTGAATTTGAATTTATTTGTTTGGAGGATAAGCCCCTTGAGATGTGTCACCATCTCGTTTTCAAGGGGGTCCTCATAATGGAGTGATGGTGGTGGTCGGCAGGACCGATGGCGCCTATTGGAATGGCAGCCGTGCTTCCGTCAGTATGCCCCAGGGCAGCTGTGGCTACAATAGTAGCTTACCACCACCAGGTATGGAGAAAAAGAATAATGAATCTATAAAATGCTGTAAAAAGTCTTTGTGACATATGTCTGTGAAAAGCGCTATATAAATAAAGACTTACTTACTTACATAGGTCAGAATAGTGCACTACGGGCCTTTTAAAGGACACATATTATGCAAAGTTGACTTTTTGAGGTTTTAATCATGCTATATTCATGTCCCTTCACCTAAAATGTATTTGGGGTTGTATTTTGCTTCATTGATGCTAGTTTCTTTAACCCATGAAAAGTAATCTTGTCTAATGAGATGGAATGTTCCATTATAAATGTACCCATCAAGTCTTAAGTCTTGTGACAGATATTTAAATTATAAAACAAATGCCATACTATGGATCGTTCTAGGCAGCGCAGTAACATGACCAAGGACAAGCCCAGGGCCAAAAGGGCCCTGGACTTTCCCCCAACAAGTCGGGCTACGGAAAACATTGAGAACCTTTTCAATTTAATGTCTCTATCAGGAGTGGACTGAGCACAGAATTTGTGAAAATATCCACATTATTATATGGGTTAATATAATAGATGAAATTTGTTTAATAAAATGTTTTCAATAAAACACATTTTTATAAATATGTGGTGAGCTTTAAGTAATTTGTGTGTGCTAAAAGTAAAAAGAAAACTGTCTGGAAGTGACATTTTGGAGTGAGTTTGACATCCACTAAAAAGTGAATGAAATGTCATTTTTTCTGAAGCCTCTTTACAAAAACAGATTGCAGATAGTGCCCCATCACCAGCAAACACATTCACATTATCATAAGAGCCTCAATCACATCTCTGCTCCGGAAGCCTGATTGTGTTTATGACGGCAGTGACATTTCCAACAGAAAAGTTCTGGAGATGTGAAAATGGACGTTCAGTGGACAAAGAGACAGAGAGAGAAAGGAGGTGAGTGACAGGTCTGACCCTCCCTGCTCTTATTGTCACTTCAGACAAACAAACTAAACAATCAGTCTGGTGTTTAAATGCAGCCTGTGGTGAGAGATACGAACCATCAGATATAATGGTACCTTGGTGGTGATCCTGGAGGTGACTGGGGGTCCGAAACTTTTGTTGGTGGAGGCTTTGAGGATGAAGAAGCAGGTGGTCCCAGGAAACAGGTAAGCACCAATCATTATCACTTATCTGCATCATGTGATTCAAATGTGGAAAACATCTTCACTCAAATGTTTCTGTTATATATACATTTTCAGAATACACATTTTGAGTATGTATACCGGTACGTTTACTCTTTCAGTTGGTATTAGAATACAGTTATTTTCCTAAATTACTGTTTACTGCAAAGTAACTTTTTGGTTGGGCATCTGCTGTCTGTTTGTTTTTATGGATATGTCATTGCTCTGCCTGGAATGTTCCACAGTCAGTCTACACGGGCGCACCCCCGGGCCCATCCCGACACTCAGTACTGGTTCACCCCTGGTTTAGACCTGTTTTAGTCCTGTTTTAGTCCATATGCAGTGCAAAAGTTCGGCATCACAGTTTAAGTCACGGAAATGGGAAACGGCCATTATCTGTTTTTTCCATTATTCATTTAAACACAAAATTGAAAACTGAAAAAACAATATGTTATTATCTGTTTTTTCATTTTGGTTTTAGAGACAAATTATCAAGAACATCTTTGGGTTTTTTTGTTTTCTTATTTTTGGTTTTATTTTGAAAAACGGATGAAACACAGATTTATGGGCCCTTTAAATGTCCAGAAATCAGAATATAATCAGGTTTTGGTGTGCATGGGAACACCAAAGCCACTGTTGGTCAATATGTTCCACAGATAGTTTCATTGTGGTGCACTGGTATTGTCCCATTTGACTCTATGAATTTTTCTTCTCTCTTTGGAACAGCAAACAGCCTGGACTGCCTCCTGAGCTGCTGCCTCACCGCACAGCTCCTGAAGTGTACTTTTTCCCTGCTCCTCACTGCACCAGTCGATCGTCTTTTCAAACCACAGTTACATTTACAGTCCTATTTGAACAGGTATTGAAGCGCCCCGGTCAATCTGCAGTTTCCTGTATCAAACCTCAGCTCATGGGAGACACAGACCTGGAGCTCTCGCATGGATCAGTGCAGAGCTGAACTGACAGAGGCCTGGTGTGTGTGAAGCTGTGGAGATGTGACCACTCCAAACCTTGACCTTTTGCGACACAATAGAGGAGCAGAGGAGTCCCGTGGCTAATGGGAATCAATGCTAAAAGGGCACTGATGAAGCTATAAAGGTAAAAAAAAGAGGAAGGAAATGCGTTTGTCCACTGACCCCGAAGGCTGACAGTTCGAATCCCGCTCTCGAGATAAACATCATTGGTTGAGTGGTAAGATCCACTGACCCACAGGTTGGCATTGCAATTCCAGATCCCACAGATGGACTGTCATTGTGTTCTGGGGCAATACACTTAACCCCGTCACCTCTAGTGTGTGCGTACACTGGTGTATGAGTGTGTGTGTGTGAATGGGTGAGTGGTAGAGGTGAGATCGGGCCTAAAAAATCCAGCCCGACCCGACCCGGCCCGCGGGTATTAAAACCCGGCCCGAGCCCGACCAATGAACTTGATTTGCAGGCCCGAGCCCGAAGAAAACCCGAAATGTCATATTTTATTTTTTGAAACAAATGATAATATAGATGTTTGACGATCATCACTTTTGCCAGTACAGCTGTTTAAATGCCTGCTCAGCGTCGAGGTGCCAGTCTTTTTGCTCTCGTATGAAAGCAAAGTGCCACATTGACGACATTCAACGCAAGTTTCTGTAGCATTTTCAACAATCAATTTGAAGCTTTTCCACACCTCACTCTTACCGGTGCGTGTTTGTCTTTTCAGTTCTGCCTTTAGTTTATCCTTAACTTCTTGCTCCTCCATATTGGGGATACCAGGTCAAAATAGATGCAGACTTGCGGAGGGGAAGATTATTAAATGAAGAGGGGGCGTTCACGTGCGCAGAGCTCTGGCTCTGCGGATCCTGTTTAGTAGTTAAATAGCAATTACATTACATTACTTCTCTGTTTTATCCATATTATTTATTTTATAACAAGTATTCCTTAGTTTAGTATCCACACATCGTTTTAGCATACATTTTATAAACATATATTTATTTGAAAAAAAGTCAGCGAGAGTGAAGCCCGAGCCCGACCCGACCCGAAGTAATGATTGACATTTTAGGCCCGACCCAACCCGAATTTCGGGTCGGTTCGGGCTTGGGCTTGGGCTCGGTCTTAAGATCTTACCTCTAGTGAGTGGTTCCTACATGTAAAACGCTTTGAGTGCCTTGAAGTAAAGCCCTGCACCCAAGGAACCTGACACAAAACAGTGCAGCGGGGGACACATTTTGAAAGATGATTGTGTCCGGGAGTGGGCAGGTGGGATGATAAACTACAGTTCTAAACTTGCGGACTTGGTCTAATCTTGTGCACATTTAAGAAATGAGTCTCCATTTGTGAGATTTGCGGCCTGGAGCGAGATAAAAATATCACAGATGCGGGGAGGAGCGTGAATGAAAATTACAAATTTTGCAGGCACGGGCGGGAGCGGGACTGAAAATTTTGTCCGACGGTTTCACTTCGTGGAAACCGTCTGACCTTGTAGCATTAGGATTTGTTCTCTCGATGGTAGGTGGGGACTTTTTTATGTAACCGATCACTGCTATTTGGTTATGACGTTTGTAATACGCAATCCTGTAGGAAGGACAATAACGTCTTTCCCCTTGATAAAATTCACCAAACATTCTTTATTTTCCAGCTTTAAATCCTTGATCTCGGGAATCGTTGCCAACACAGAATGTCTGTCTTCATCTACATCCATCTCAACCGCTTTGTTTACTGTTGTGCTGTACCACAAAAGGGACCCAGACAGGCGCTTGAGTTTGACGTCATGGTTTCACAGATCTTCGCTACAACTTTCGGGCTTCTTGCAAACCATCTAGTGTATTCCAATTCCCGACCTGGCCGTTGGAAAGAAATTAAATTGAGCCGAGGCACTAGGTGGTGCCAGCCTGGCTACCTTTAAGCTCAGTAAAACATGAATACGTGTAGTTATAATATAAAGTGATACTGATTTATAACAACATTTTAAGACTTTGATCCACCATTAGGAGCTCAAGAGGTAGAGCAATGGAACGAATGGAGGCAATGCTGAGGCTCCGTGGTACTGATGCGAGTCTCGGGTGGTTGAATAAAACATGCTGGATCAATATGTGTTTATAAAGACTAGGACAAACTGAATCCACAATACATCACTTACTTCATCTACACTGCCATTTGGCTTATGTGCACTTCATGGACTTAGTATTTACATGGAGTTCAAAAAAATCTGTTATGTTTTATGATGGTGCAAGATATAAGAAAATATTGCTGACGGACGGATTCGATAAAGCATTAAACGGGCTCTTTCATTGTGCAATCAACAGGCAGGAGAGCGGCCATGAATATCTGTTAATTCTGCCATGTCAGCGCCGTTTCCAATTCCAGTCTGGAACAATGAAGTGATTTTTCTCTCTTTTTGAATCCATCATCATTGTTTTGCAGAAATACTAAATACACACGAGATTTGGTTTAGCGTTTTGAGATTAGCGTCTCTCAGCCCTGATTACGCCGTCTGATTGGACCGATGGAGCCTTTTGTTCAGCATTAGCTCTGCTCTATTTCTGACAATGGAGAAGGACGGTGCTGCTTCTTCTCCTCCTCCTCCTCCATTCTCCTGAGTATGTTTATCTAAATGGAACAATAGCATGGCCTTCCCTTGGTCTATATTCAGACATACTCACCAGCTAGTATTTGTGAAACATCTAATTCTCGTAGGAGAAATCGAACTATTGTGTCTGTCTGTTTTCCTCACTTTGGCTCATCTCTGTGTGAACAAAGAGGAATAACACAGTAGCATTTGTTTTGTTTGTGTTCTAGGCCATATTCTAGGCAGGTTCATTAGCATGTGTTAGCACTTGTATAAGAGGTTTTATGTACGTACATTTTATTCTAATGAGGTATTACAGTGTGAGACCAAGAAAGCTTTTGAAATTTGACTGAACATAGGAACAATGGCAAAGATTTTCAGCCTGGTACTTGGATTGTAGTACCTGGTACCTCCGCTCAATTTCATTTCTCTCCAACAACTGCAACTGCGTTTATACAATAAACGGTTCGCAAAAACACCAGAAGTGCAAGTTCGGGCACCAGCCAATCAGCGAAGAACCATATATTCAGTTGTCAACGATTCCCGAGATCGAGGACTTAAAGCCCGAACAAAGAGAAAGTTTGGTGACTTTTATCAAGGGGAAAGACGTTACTGCTCTTCTTCCTACAGGATTTGGGAAAAGTTTAATATACCAGTGAGCCCTGTTAGTGGCACATTACATACCTGACTACCAAATAGCAGCGATTGGCTTAAATGATAAAAAGTACCTGCCTACCAATCGAGCGAATAAATTGTAACAATGCGAGGTCAGGTTTCTGCGAAGTGAAACGAAGTGAAAACTGGCTGATGAATCAGGCTAGGATTGTGTCAGGATTTGAATAGAATTTTATGATTTAAAAGGCCCATATTACACTATTTTCTGATCTATGTTTTAATCAGGGTTATCACTCTTTTTCACTGACAAAATTTCTAAACTTTTTCGTGACCTAAAGTGAATTTTCCATGACCCCACATGTGTAGAAATGATCATACTTTTAGGACTAAATATGAAATGTTAACCCTTTCCACTTACTTTATGGTTTGGTATTATAGTTTTTAAAAATTCTAAATACTGTCAGTGCATTTCAAACACAACGGATTCCAGGCACTCCAAACAAGTAGAAAAAGTTTAAAAAAGTTAAAAATTGCACTAGGAAAAATATAGTTAAAAGGCCTTTATTTGAATGGCCAAAGCCAACATGTTTCGACCTTAACTGGTCTTCATCAGGGCTTAAACTTAAATAAAGGCCTTTTAACTATATTTTTCCTCATGCAATTTTTTACTTTTTCTACTTATTTGGAGTGCCTGGAATCCGTTGTGTTTGAGTTTTGATCCTTTTTCCAAGAGCACCCTCTACCTGCTCCTACTGATTGGAACACCTGCAGCAAACAGCCACATTTTTGTTCTTACTGTCAGTGCATTTATTGTCGTCAACAAAAGACGCATAAATCATCCTAACAGCCTAATGATAACTTAACAGAATGCTGTAGCTGCGTGAAAATTCCATGACTTTTCCAAAACTTTCATTGAATTTACAAAATTCCATGACTTTTCCAGGATTTCCATGATTGTGGGAACCCTGTATAATGTTGTTTCCTCATCACAAACAGACCTGCAGTTGTGTTTTGTTTCATTCACGCACGTTTAACACAGAACCCTGCTCATTTAGGATGAGTTCTTCTCTCACACATAAAACACAATAAGTGCTCCACTGTGTTTTTAAACTCCATACACCTTCACTAAAATCATTTGGATAATTTCAGCCCCCGGAATTGTCAAACTCGACTGAGCTAAAGATAAAAGGTCGCTGTTAACTTGAAAACTATCACTACATGACATGACAAAGTGGAACAGGGCATTTTCTGCTTTGGAGATATAGACAGACTAATAGTAAAAAGTTAATCAAACAGGTGTGAATTAAACAAAACACAACTCAATATGTGTGTGTGTGTGTGTGAAGACATTAGCTACAAGCAGCAATTATCGTCTGTGTGAACAAGCTCTGCTCTGTTTCCTAATTACTGCATTACAACGCCGAGATTAACAACAGTAAAGAAAAAACAATTAACCAGGAAACCATTAACAAATACATCTCGAACCCCTTGAAGGAGTTTCAATTTCCAACTCCCTTTAGCTCCACTGAAAAGACTGAAGATTCATGTGGATTCAGCAGATAGAAGTGAAATGTTCCCTCAAGTGAAATCTGGAGTTTTAATGATCTGAGATGTACAGGAGCCTGAGGTAAGAGCATGTTTTTATCACTCTAATGGGGTGGAGAACATTCTAGTTTGGAAAAGAAAATCAACCAAAATCACCTAGGAGCATTTCTAAAACTGATTTATCAAAGTTCTAGTTTAATCAGATACTAAAATATCAGAATTGCCCCCAGTATTACAGTATTTTTCTAGGGCTGGGCAAAAAAAAAAAAAATTATCACAATAATCGCTTGAGTTTGAGTTTGAGAAAAAAGTGAAAAAAGTGTAAAGAAAAGACCTCAAACTTAAAGAAACGCTTGTGGTGGACTTTTTCAAAATAAAAGCCAATGAGTAACAGACGTTTACAATAAAATAAAATAAAATATAAATAAATAAATAAAAACTGCGTTACCGGCATTAAAATAATTGTCGGTGATAATTAATTAATTAGTTAAAGCTAAATCAACGCGTTAACGTGCCTGGGCCTATATTTTTCGTATCGTATATGTCAAGAATATGAACCAAGAAATGTAAACCTGT
This sequence comes from Boleophthalmus pectinirostris, assembly GCF_026225935.1. Lineage (NCBI taxonomy): Eukaryota > Metazoa > Chordata > Actinopteri > Gobiiformes > Gobiidae > Boleophthalmus > Boleophthalmus pectinirostris. The sequence continues at coordinate 12,052,076 of NW_026571299.1, forward strand.
CATCACTGGTATATTTTTATATATTTTTGTCCCAATATACTAACATTTCTCAATTTCCCATAAAATGCTTTATTCATGTATATAAATATTACACGATGAAAAACATGTAGGACCTTTAAAGCCCTGTCTTAGCTCTTAAAAAGACTAAAGTAATCCAGATTCTGCAGAAGACATTTCACAGCCAACAAACAGCAGGAGGGCCCCGGCACAGAGCCTCTGCTACAGACCTGTGTTCTGTTACTGCACAAACCACTGCAGTCCCATTGAGACAGATGGATTTTCATAAAAAGCACTTGTCAGCCTGTAAACTTCATATTGATTTCTGTGTGGACACGTAGAAAACGCCTGGAGTCAGTGAAGCACAAATTATGACAGAGTAAGATGTGTGAAAAGGTCATGCTCTCTTAATGATCTGTTACAGAACTTATATTACACAAAATGGAGTCTGCTGAGCCTGTTACAACGTTGTTACTTCCTCAAAAACAGACCTAGAGTTGTGTTTTGTTTCATTCGCATGTTTAACACACAAACCCTGCATATTTAGGCTGAGTTCTTCTCTCAAACAGAAAACACCTGTTCCCCCTTGTGATGTCATGCAGTAATAAAGGCTTCACTATTTTTAAACTCGATAGACATTCGCTAAGAATATTTGGATAATTTCAGCCCATCTCTACTGAACAAAACTCAAAAGTAATGACCGAAAGGACAAAATTGCAAATACAAGCAGTCAAAATGAGTTTCCTCTGCCAGGTGGTTGGGCACTCCCTTAGAAATAAGGTGAGCAGCTCAAGTCACAAGAGAGGAGCTCGGAGTAGAGCCGCTGCTCCTCCACGTCGAGAGGAGCCAGCTGAGGTGACTCAAGCATCTGTACGGATGCCTCCTGGAAGCCTCCCAGGAGAGGTGTTCAGGGCATGTCCCACGAGGAAGACCCAGGACATACTGGAGGGACTATGTCTCTCAGCTGGCCTGGGAACACCTCGGGATCCCCCCCGGAAAAGCTGGAGGAAGTGTGTGTGGAAAAGGAAGTCTGGGCCACCCTGCTTAGACTGCTGCCTCCACGGTCGGCTCTGGATAAGTGGAGAATGGATGGAACAACTGCTTCATGACATCATAAGGTGGAAAGTGTTTCTCAGACATGTGAAAGAAACAACACAACTCCAGGCATGTATTTACTGAGGTAACAACATTATAACATGGTTAAAAGTTCACAGTTTGCGTAATATAGGACCTTAAATCAATATGATTTGATAATAGTCTAAAAGTATGAGGGACCGGACTGAGATCCTGCTTTTTTCTAACCAGCCGTTCTCTTTCAGATGTTTTTTTTGTTTTGTTTATCTGTATCCTTTTTTAGACAGTTTTAAATACTTCATTTTACATCAAGACATATTCCAGTGCATGGAGAGAGACACGTGAAAGCTACACTGCGCCAGAGGCTAGAAACACAATTAACAGCAGAGATACCAACAGAGAAGCCCCTGTCTCATTTATTTGTCTGTCTGCTCAAAGCACCACCACCCAGGGCCCCACGTCTCCAACATGAAGCAGAAGAGATACCCGGGGTTACCAAAGCCTGAGTCTGCAGCACGGGCTCACTTAAACCTGGCTCTGTGGAGATGAAGGCCCCGGAGGAGGACGCACATCAGAGCAGACTTCACCAGGCAAAGATTTACACCCGAGAGTTTGATGTTCAAGCAGAAATGTAATCATTTTGGTTATGGCATGTTTAGCTCTACAAACTGGCTTTGCTTCAACAGATTTCTGATGGTGCACTGACAAGAAAGTAAGAACAGCATTGTGATTGTGATAGCATCAGAGCTTAGTGGCTCGCTCCGGTCATTTCTGTGCAGAGTTTCCATATTTATGTCTCAGTGGAAAGAATAAAGAGATGAATTAGAGAATGTCCCATATTACACAAAATTTACTCTCGTGAGCTTTAAGTCATGGGATGTAACTAGGGATGTAACAATAACAGAAATATTGTGATATCGTATTGTCAAAAGTCTCACAATAATATCGTGGACCATCACAAATTACAATTTTCTTTGCTTACATTCATTGTTATGGTGCAGCAATAGAATAATAACAGTAAATAACAATAAAAACAGAACTACAGAGACCATGATCCTTTGCATTTACATGTTGAAATAATGGTTATTAAGCACTTTTAAATCTTAATTATTTGGATTACGACAAGAGAAACAGCATATTCACAATTTTGTCAGCCTAAATAAAAAAATTGCAATAAATATCGTACCATGAGACACATACTGTGAAAATATTGTATTGAGAGTATTGGATATCGTTATATCCATAGTTTGGAGACGGTCTGTGAGGTGTACAGGAGGGGGGGTGGGGCGGTCTGCTGCTTAAAATGTTTTAATTTTTATTAATTTTTTATTAATTTTTATTATTTAATGCCAAATAAAATATCTAGCACAAATTATGCATGAAAAGCATACGTGAATCATTTGTATATTTTACTTTACACTCATATTTAGTTTGCAGTTTATCATCCCACCTGCCAGCTTCCACATTGTGCAGTCTCGCTCCCGCAATGAGTTTTTCAAAATGTTTTGCGTCGGGTCCTGCAGGTCTGACAGGGCTCTACTTCAAAGTTCCACCTTGTGAGGTCAAGTTAACAACTGCATTTTACCTTTAGTTTGGAAGAGGTTGGCAATTCCAGGGCTGAAATGACCCAAATGATTCAGTGAAGCTGTAGAGCGATGTGTGTTCAAGAGAAGAACTCACTAAATATTCAGTGTTTGTGTGCTAAACAAAACACAACTCCAGGTATGTTTGTGATGAGGAAAGAATAGAGATCAGAAAAGGGCCCTTTAAACTATTGATTAATATTTACAAATACAATTCAAATTCAAGTGAAGCTCCCTGGTGCGTGTCTTGTGCTAATGGAAAACAGTCGAGTCAGACAAATAGGCCTCACAGTCAAACAGCAGGTGATCGATGCTGCATTAACCAAGCGCCGCACACACCAGCTCACCGTGTTCAGGTTCATGTGCTTCGTTAATGACTGTAACACAAACTCTTTAACACCAGTGGAAATGGGATTAGGAGACTCTACTGTGGCCAAGGGGGTTGATTCCTTGGCCTTTGCTTAATGTCTCTCTCTGCTCTTTGCCCCCATTTTATGCATTGTCCTGTTGTAGAAGGTCTATGGGTCAATCAGCTGTCCTGGTCCTCCGACACATAAGTGAGGTCCTATATTATGCAAAATTTAGTATTTTGAGGGTTTGACAATGTTATTATTGTGTTCTCTCATCAAACACATACCTGGAGTTGTATTTAGTTTCATTCACATTTGTTTCATCAATCATTTATAAGATCCTTTACGTGTGAGTCTCAGAGAACATTTGGTTTGAATTTTCCCGGGATTGTGATGTCATAGGTAGAAATATTCACAGTTTGTAAGGCTACATCTGCACACAGCCGGGTATGTTGAGAAACGAATATTTCCCTCCCTCTGTTTTCCAAAATAACATTGTACTCATAGCATCGTTTTCAGAGTTTACGTTTACATCAACCTGCATCGAGCGCCATCAGAACTACACCAAGCTTATGTGTGGCACCTGGAATAGATTCAAACCTGTATCATTTATTTAATTACAGCTGTCACTTTATTACTTAAAAATACCTTGAAAAACATGCATTACTGAGCAGGCTGGCCTCGCCATAGATCTGTTAAATAAATGGCAAAATTGCTGACTTCTGAGCCTCATTTGTCTCTGGTCATGGATATGATTCATCAGCTGTGTGTGCAAATGCAAACACATGAAAAGTGTTTGCGACTGCTGCTCTGAATGCTTCATCATCATCATCATAGCAAAAGGGAAACAGTGGTCGCACTTTTGTCGCGTCAGTTGCCTAAAACTCCACACGCGACACACAAAGACCAAACAGTAGTTTCCCAGAATGTCCACTCTAGCCTGACATTTTACAAAGATTCGTTTTCAGAGGCGAATTTGCTGTTTGCGTGTAAAAGATGGGTACAAACGAAGGGAAGTGTCTCAGTTTTTAAAAATACCAATGTGCGTGTAAATCCTGCCTTGTTATAAGCATTTCCGCCATCAGTGTCACATGCCAGCTTATTAGCTAGTTAAATTATTTTTACCCATGGTATTTCCTATTCCTGCCAATACACTGTGCACCCAGTATGGGAAGTGCTACATTAAAAAAAAAAAGATGTCTGGTTGTATGCATGACCGTTGTTTTTAGTTCGAAAACAGAAGACGCCCTTTAACATCCCATATTTTTAAAGGACTTATATTATGCAGTTTTCTATCATTGTTTCATTCTAGAGATGCGCGGATTGCGGTTACAACCGCGGTATCCGCGGTTAATCCGCGGGTCGGGCGGATGACGTGACGAAAAATTAATATTTTAATTAAATTCGGGCGGGTGGCGGTTTAACTACTGAAAAAAAAAAAAAAAAAAGTTATTGTTAGTATTGTTACCTACATCTGAAAAGACAAGTGTCATTGTCTATGCTTGTAGTATGAAGTGTACGTCATGTCCTTAATTAGCCCATTTGACCTCGTTTTTATGTTCTGAAGGTTAAGGTTGTGTCGGGTTATTGATAACCTAAGGTTTATGAGGCACATATTATATGCAGTTTATTTTATTATTTCTAATTTATTTCAGCTGTTTGCCAACACATAAGTGGCTATAGGGCCAGATTTATTTAGTTATGCTTTTTTTGTTTGTTTGTTTCGATATCAGATATATTTTAAAACACGCAGACATTATAGCGTAGACTGCCACTCGGGGTATTTAAAACTTAAAGAAAGACCGATGGAGTGAGGCTATGACTTTGAAATAACATCGGGCAATGGCAGAATGTTCAGAATGTAACAACATCCAACACGAAGGCAAGAAGGTTCAAAAATAACCTAGTCGGAAAACGTTGTCAGTTAATTAGCTGCGCAAGAAAACCAGGTAAGTTTGGGGCTGTTACGGACAATTAACTGTGTCGGCGGCAAGGTGGGGCATTTGAGGGCCGTGCCCCCCCTAGCGGCCACTGGTGCCCCACCCCCCAACAGGCCGTTATTATTACTATTTTAAAATTATTTTGATTGGCGCATTTCACTTCGGGCTGAGGACACAAACTTTACTGTGACATCAATGACATCACAGTCTGTGTTTATTTAGTGTAATGTGATTGGACAACTGTTCTGTCACTCACGTTACGTCACGTCAACCTGCTGCGTCAACTCGTAGCAGCTCCACGATTAGCGGCAGCTGCTACTTTAGCCTAAAGCTCCACACAGGAAATGGCGAGAACAGAGACAAAGACACACTGACAGACCCGCCGCTGGGACCCGGGACTGTCGCCGCCGGGACCCGGGACTGTCGCCGCTGGGACCCGGGACTGTCGATGCCCGGACTCGGGGCAGTCCCCGCTGGGACTCTCGCTGCCGCCGCCGGGGCCAGGGCAGTCGCTCGCTGCTCTATCCGCCTTTGCCCGCTCGTTTCTGGGTGTAAAAGTTTGACCTGAGCGTAGCGCGCAGAGGCATAATTCTACCTGGTGCTGATATGGACTGACTGTAACTTTCAGATTTGAAGTGGGAAGTGGGATTAAGACTCATTTTACAACCATCTTGTGCACTCGGCTCCTGGACCTCGTGTCATGGACCAGACTGGACCAGGATTTGGACCAGTTTCATCTCTTCATATTGGACAATAGACTTTTGGAAACAGAACCAGTGGGACAGTGGACAGAGGAAACATTCTGCTTCAGTCTCTGGAGAAGGTAAGAGGCTGGTTTTCATTAGTTTGTGGCAAATCTGAACTTGGAGCCTCACAGGTAAATAGTGTTATAGTGTTAATAGTTAAATAGTGTTATAGTGTTAATAGTTAAATAGTGTTATAGTGTTAATAGTTAAATAGTGTTATAGTGTTAATAGTTAAATAGTGTTATAGTGTTAATAGTTAATAGTGCGTAAATGAGCTGGTGGGTGCGATGGAGCTGCTCTGGTTGTTCTGTCGTGTGCTGTAGGAGCGGCATCTGTGTTCATGTCTCTTATTGTAGTTTTACTGACGTTGTTGGGTCTGGGTGTGAGCGGCGTGTTACGTTGTGTTGTTGCGTAAAGTTTGTGCTTGGCTGTTCATTGTGCTCTGATCGATACTGTTCAGCCAATACTAACCAAAATGTCTGTTTCTGGTATTTGTTATAATACTACAGCCTATATATATATATATATATATATATATATATATAATACATATATTATTCATAATATATATTTATAATTTTGCCCTTGGTGCCCCTCCCAAAAATTATACCATCAGCCGCCACTGGTCCGGGTTTAGTCCTGGTTTAGTCCTGGTTTAGTCCTGGTTTAGTCCTGGTTTAGTCCTGGTTTAGTCCTGGTTTAGTCCCGGTCCCTCAAGTCTCAGGTCTCTATAGGACAGGACAGGACTGGACGGCGACTCGCGTACCACGTTCACTACAGCCCTGGTGCTGTCCGATGCGTGGCTGTTTCTAGTTCAGAGGTGTTTTTGACGAGAGGCTGTTGTTTAATGTTTACAACCAGTGGCAGGACTTATTGTTTTTTAATAAACCTCAACCTTTTATTATTGTCTTGTGTGCGTATCGTCTACCACACAGCCTCAACAACTATTGCAGCTAATAATAATAATAATCTTAATATAATAATGATTATAATAACAACACATAATTAGCCTAATACTGTTAAAGAAAAACGTGTTTGATAGCATGTCTGCTGTGTATGACTCCACCGCATTAAAATATTTCTCAAATGGCAGTGCCCCCCCTGCTGGTGACCCACGCCCCTCCAGTAGATGTGCTCTGACGCCGACTCTGACAATTAAGAATGCGAACATACACGCTGAGCGAATTTTGGAATGAATGAGCTATAGTTTGCATTTTTTATCGAGGCTCCTTAGTTTGTTTGCTGTATGATTGTTCTAAAATCTAAAATCAATCGGCGGATGGCGGGCGGGTGCGGTTTTGAAAACCTTCGGTGCAAAATGGACAGCGGGCGGATGATGAGTTTTGTGTCGCGGTTGCGGATGAAAAAATAGCCCATCCGCGCATCTCTATTTCATTCACACATTTAACACGCAGGCGGTGGGTGTTCGTCCTCTCATCCTGGGGTTGGCGGTTTGAATCCTGCTCTCGACGTAAACATCACTGGCAGATCCACTAGGTCACAGGTTGGCGGATGGGATACCAGCCCCCACAGATGAATACTGTTGTTGTATCTTTGGGCAAGACACTTAATCCATCTCGCCCCCAGTGTCTGTTGGTGTATGAATGTGTGTGTGAATGGGTGAGCGGCTCGAGGATTTTGAGCTTTGAAAATGTAAAAAAGACACAACTGCAGGTACGTTTTTGAGGAGGTAACAACATTTTAACACGACTTAAAGCTCACAAGAGTCAGTTTTGCACAATATGGGACCTTTAACATTCCAGACGTTCCCAGCCTCTCTCCTCTTCTCTAATCTTCGCATCTCTGACTGTTCTTAAACCCAAAGGCCCTTTTAGCTCCCACTCCTCACCCTTTCCTCCTGCTGTGCTCAGACAAAGAAACAGACTTGTTGCCATGGAAACAATGTAAAGCTCTCCCAGTAGTCCAATTACAGAAGTGCACAATTAGAGGAGGTGGGTTGTATTAAAAAGGGCTTGATCCCGTGTGCCTTTGGACTCCACAGCTTCTCGGAGAAAGCCCTGTGACTTTAGCTCAGAGTCAGAGTGTTGGCTCATTAGAAAAGTGCAGTCTTAATACGGTCTCTGCCTGATGCTCACGGGGCACCGCTGACTTCCAGGAAACAAACGAGAAGAGAAATTATGACTCCGTCCAGCCCCACTGTGAGACGGGGCTAAGGAAGTCGAAGGCGCACATATTAACTTTTCTTGTAGGGGTCCATCACCTTTTTGTCTTAATGGAAATGTTACTAAATTGCTTAGAATGTCCTACAGTATTGCACAGAGACAAGCGGACAACACCAGGACAAGTTACAGGTCAGATCAGTGGAATGGCAACCCCGCTTACAGTAAGAATGCATGTTTTTTAAGGTATTTTTGAGCAGTAAAAACTAGAGCCCGACCGATATGGATTTTATTGTGGCCGATATGAAACTGATATAATGGGAGTTGGAGCTGCTGATAGCCGATATAATCACCGATATATTTAGTGATGTAAAAATTCACTGTAAATCTTGAATTGATTAAAAAACTTAGGTTTGGCTCTAGTGGATTCTAAATTGGGTTTATTTAGGCAACATTTATTGTTATTTTGACTCTTTACATCATATTTACATACAGTAGATTGGCCTAATGGCATTTTTGCATCACATTCTAGCTGCTAGTGATGGGTATTCCAGTTGTTTTGGTTTTTTTTTGGAGAACCGGCTCTTTTGGCTCGGCTCACTAAAGCAGCTGGCTCTTTCGGCTCCCAAGCGACTCTTGAGATGGTTTTGTTGCAAGCAGGACTAAACCAAAACTGAACCAGGACTGAGTGTCGGGACTCGGTTTCTATCTCTCTCCTGCACTCGAGCCCAAGATTAGTCCTGGTTTATTCATTTTATGCTGAACTGCAGCCAAATATGCACTTTTTTTTTATCCGATGCACACGCAGATTTCTGAAAGTTTCGTTTTCAGCCGCTGCTGCTGTCAAACTACGGGTCTACATGCGGCATGAAGAGAAAAAGTGAGAAAAAGAGAAAACACGGCTCCCAATAAGAAGCAGGATCCTGTTGTTCGCTTCAAAGAGCCGCTTCGATCGCGACCGACCCATAACTCCTAGCTAGTAAACTATCGCTATTAGCCTTTAGCCGTAAAAACGTGCGCACCGCGGTAATTAATTATATGCATAAATGTGGATCATTCACACGTCTATTCACAGCTCATTTACATATCAATGCTGGTCCAGTAACAAATATACTGCCAATGTAGTCACTTTACAATAGACCAATAGAAAACAGCCTGTTTATGTGCGGGAGCTACAGCAGCTAATCGCTAACAAAACCTAAACTAGCTTCAAAGTCGATGTATTTCCAACACTCACCGCTCATACAGGCTCCTCCTCACATCACAAGTCTGCACTAATAAATGTCCTTTTAATCCAGACTCAAACCGATTGTCCGAAAAAGAATATAATCTCAGTGTTGCACATGGCTGCGGGTGTAAACAAACACACGCGAGTGAAGTGACGTGACTCTGGTGGTGTGTTCAGGTACAGTACGGACACAGACAAATGACTCCGCAGATAAATACTGATGCGGAGCCACATATTAGGACATTTATCTGTCAGTAAATTGGATTAAATGAGAGTCTAAGCTTTATAACGAGGTATAACATGCCCACGTGAAATATCGGCCCATATCAGCAAGCATATCGGCCGATAGCCGATATGTCTCCAGGTGCCCATATTGGCCGATAATATCGGCCACCCGATATATCGGTCGGGCTCTAGTAAAAACACCTGGTCTGAAATGAATTTTAGAAAGAAAGTGGAACGTTCCCAACAAATAACATCGAGACAAACATGTAGCGTACTCGCCACCAGTAGAGTTACACAGTGCAGCTTTAACAATTGGAATTAGAATACTGCGACATGTGCTTAAAAGTTAAGAGTTTAAAGGTCTGAAAAACTTGTTCATTTTAAACCGTTTGCACTGCTCCAAACGTATTCCTCACTTTCCTTTCCTGCATTTCTACTGTCCTAATTAAAGGCTCTATTCCAGGGGTCTCCAACCTTTCTCTTCTGGTGAGCTGCTTTTACAAAACAAAAACCACTATCCATTTAATAGTGCACAAAGTTAGGCTTCAAAATTATACATTTACGATGAATTTTACTTATTCAGCACAATACGTATAATTCAGAAATCTTTTGGAGAGCTACCAGTAGGTCCCGAACAACAGGTTGGAGACCCCTGCTCTATTCACACTTAACGTCACAAACCAGGAAGATGTTCAGAAACGTGATGAAAACAGCACATCTGACAAAATCTAGGAAAAATGACCTAGTTTTCTTCATCTAAATGTCATTGTAGAGTCCCGTAACATTCGGCTAATCAACAATTACAACCTTATCTCAGTTTTCATCATTTCCCTGATCACTTTACGTAACTCCGAGTGCACTGGGTACATGCGATTAGAAGAGACGAGACGCCAAATTCAAGATGATTCCAAACAGCACATACGTATGCAGTCTTTATTTTACCGCTGATCACATTTACTTCACTGGGTTTTATCACAATCGTAGGTGAGCCCAAAGTCGGGAACTACACCGGAAGTTGTCATCGCATCTTTCCAAACGTCTTCTTGGTTTGCGATTTAAGCGAGAATAATGATGAAGATGAGTTTACTGCCTTCTTGGGCTCAGCTGGAAGAGTGTTCGTCCACTGATCTGAAGGTTGGTGGTTCGAATCCTGTGTCTGCGTACACTGGTGTATGAATGTGTCGGTGAACGGCTGAGTGCTTCCTTGTGGTAAAGCGCTACAGAAAAATGTGACCATTTGATATTCTAACATGGCTTAAAACTCACAATTTTGTCTAATATAGGACCTTCAGAGTAAACTAGATACATTTGCAGTTTTGTTTGTTCAAAAACAGTAATAAAAATGTCAAGTACTATGTGACATCATGCAGGACTGTCCTGATTACAGCTAGGTTCTCACTCTTTCCTTTAGTCTTTCAGGCACTGCCCAGTTTTAGCAGCTCTATTTGATTTGGTTATGGGAGGAGTTTAAGTGTTTAGTCATGCTTTTATTTTATTTTATTTCATTATATTGTGATATTAGAGACAGTACAGACAATAAAAGACATTAAACATTTTGACTTGGGGGATTAGGGAGTGCATACATACATCAGTGTTTAAAGGGGTGACGAGACAAGTGTGTGTTTGTGTGTAATAAGAGACCAAAAAGCAGAAAATTAAGATAAATAAGAGTAATTGAGTGATGTTCCAATTTTAGTCCCACTTTACCAGCAACTTATTTTTCAATACATGAGACAACGGATGAATTAATAATGGATTATAATGAAGTAGGTCTGCTTTTTGCCGCTATTAAAAATGTAGTAATCGAATTTGTAGCTAAATTATAGGTGCTTGAATTTCATATGAACGTGGTTTCCCAGGGAGTTCCCCAGCAGAGAGTTAATTGTGCTTGAACCTGACGCCAGACTTCTCCTGATCATAATTCAACCCCTCCCATGTCCCTGTGTGTCTCAGAGGGAGAGGAGCCTGCTGTCGTTCAGTCTCTGTGTCTCCGTCTGTTCCTTTTTTTCTCTCCTCCTCCTCCTCTTCTGTGTTCTCTCCGTTCTCCTCCTCTCCTCTGTCTGCTTCCTCTGTTCATCACTTAGATCCTGGAGTTCCACAGACTTCACACAGGACTCCCACAGACACACAAGCTGCCCTACCCGCAGAGGAGAACACTCAGAGTTGTACACAGATTTTAACATCTCTGTCTCTCTCTTCCGTTAGATTTTTTTTTTTTTTTTGTTTTTGCTTTTTTCTCTGAGCCAAAACAGCTAAACAGAGATCCTTCTGTCTTCTCAGATTGCTGGAAGTCACACTAAACAGCATAATTAAAGATCTTGTGTAAATAACTCAACTAAATATATATTTTAAAATATTTTATATTGAAATCCTCCTCCACCCTGTGCTTTGTGGACAGTGCTGCGATGAATTTCACATAAAATGGTTTTCACTTCACAGCTGCGCCATGTCAAGCCAAAAGTGCAAAATAGGGGTCAAAGCAAAGGGTGATAAAAATCGGAATGAATGAGAACTTCGCACATCAATTTCTTGGAACAAGTGCCCTGGAGGAGAGGGAGCAGCCCAAGAACGAACAGTGAAAAATCCTGCACACCATGTTTTTTTTTTTTGCGAATAGTGAATTTTGTCTGTCTCAGACTGTGGAGCGCAGAGGAAGAGGTGCTGGAGGGACCATCATGGCAGGACAAGCCCCTACACAAGGCGTACCACCGAAATATAACTGGAGTGGCTGATATCAAGAAATCCTCCCAATGGCTTGAGAGGGCTGGTCTGAAGGACACACAGAGACGCTCATCCTGGCTGCACAGGAGCAGAGCACCTGAGCAATAGAGGCCCAGATCTACCACGCCAGACAAAACCCACGGTGTAGAATGTGAAAAGAAGCTTCTGAGACAGTCCAGCACATAACTGCAGGGTGTAAGATGCTGCAGGGAAAGTTTACAGAAACATCTGTGGGGCTGGAGTCCCCAGGGTCAAGGTGGGAATCATCTCCAAAGGTTGTGGAGAATGACCGAGCCAAGATCCTGTGGAATTTCGTGGTGTTGGATAAGCAACAGAACAAAGTTGTTGTGGTGGACATCGCAATACCAAGCGATGGAAAAAGGAACATGAGAAACTAGAGAAATACCAGAGGCTCAAAGAAGATCTGGAGAAGGCCTAGGATTAGTGTCCATGGGTATCGGAGTACTCTGGGCTGTAACACCCAAACTGGAGGAGTGGAGTGCAGGAACACCAGAGAGACCACCTGTAGCTGAGGGTTGCTGTAGTCCATATGTGTCCATGACAGAGTTGGATGTCTTCAGTGAAAATCCACAATGTAAATAATCTCAGAAATAAAGAAGAACCAAATGAAAAAGTGTGTTCAAACTCTTGACTGTTATGTATTTAATGAATCATAATTAGTTTGAGTAAAGTGGTAGAGGAAGTTGTACGTTTGACACACCGACCTCACCTGGAGAAGAGTCTGAGAACGATTTAATAACAAACACAGCATGAAGTCTCCTAATGCTGTACCTCCTGCCACAGCTCAGGAAACTCACAGGGCAGTGGGTAATGTCATTTCAACTGCTCAGAGAGTTCACACCAGATAATAATAGAAATCACTACTACTTCAAAAATCCGTGTATCATTCGTTCATTTGTTTTTCAATATAAAACCAAAAATAAGAAAATGAAAAAACAACTGCTTTCTTCATTATTTGTCTCTAAAACCAAAATGAAAAAACGGATAACGATTTGTTTTTTCAGTTTTCGATTTTGTGTTTAAATGAAGAATGGAAAAAATGGATAATGGCCGTTTCCTGTTTACGTGACTGCGATGCCAGACTTTTGCACCGCATACGGACTGAACCAGGACTGGTCCAGGTCCGGGACCACACCTTGACCAGAGCAGGACCAGGGTGGACTCCGAGCTTTGACTCCGAGCCTCCGCGGAATCCGAGTCTCAGCTTCAAGCTCCGGCCCTGCCGTGGGCTCTGAGCCTGCGGTCTGTCTGGTCCTAGTCTTGTCTCAGTCTCAGACCCGCTCTGGTCCCATTCTGGTCCCAGACCTGGTCCATTTGAACCAAAAGCTCTTAGTTGACATGGAACCGCTCGGACTGCTGGTCCTGGTCTCAGTCCCGCTCTGGTCCCGGTCTGTCCCGGTCTCAGTCCTGCTCTGGTCCCACTCTGGTCCCGGTCTGGTCTCGGACCTGGATCAGTCCTGATTCAGTCCGTACGCGGTGCAAAAGTCCAACATCGCAGTCACGGAAGTCACGTAAACGGGAAACGGCCGTTTTCCGTTTTTTCCATTCTTCATTTAAACACAAAATCGAAAACTGAAAAAACAAATCCTTATCCGTTTTTTCATTTTGGTTTTGGAGACAAATAATGAAGAAAACAGTTGTTATTCCGTTTTCTTATTTTTGGTTTTACATTGAAAAACGAATGAACGAATGATACACGGATTTTCAAACACTTTTACATCCTATATTATGAAAAATAGACTCTTTTCTTCTGTTATAATGTCATTACCTCATCAGAAACATAACAGGAGTCGAGTAATGTTTGAGTAAATCTTTATTATTAGTCTATGTACATCTCCATCTTCTGCTCTTTTTCATTAATTTTCTTGTCTGTTTAACATAAGGACACATTATGAATGAAATAAAAAAATAAATTAATGATTAAAATAAACATAATTATCCTCGGGTGGGAGAGATTATAACTACTGTATATAGCAGAAGCATGCTCAATATGTCTACTTTAAAACATCTGTGGGGAAATAGCAGTAAAATATTCAGGCTCTATTACCTTCCCTGTTCCCACCTGCTGTTCGCTGCCTGGTAAGAAGCAGATTTAACTCTCTGATTCAGTTTGTGCAAATACGACGATATTGGAAATTTCACAGGTAGACATGGGGTAACTTTGTCTGACATTGAGACCAAAGAGAGAGGTTCATTTCATTCGGAGCGTCTGCAGACAGAGCCCAGCCTGTTGCATACATCAGAAGACTTAGCTCTGATGGTAATGAGCAAACGTTGACTATTACGAAAACTTTCTCTTTTGTCTTTTGTTCCAGTTTCATCATTTTACCCAAACTAATTTTATTTTCTTTTTATTGAATTGTTGTAAGTAACGCACAGTCCATAATTTCCTCATGCTCTTTGGTTAATGTGATTACAGGCTGCGGTGGGTTCGGTTACATGTTGTGTGCCAGTATTTCAGAGAAGACACAATGAAAAGAGAAAAACACACACGGATCATAGATGGAAAAGCCCTGGATTGTTGGAAGTGCTGTTTTTTTCCCCCTTTACGGTTCAAATACTAATTCAAATATGACAAACTTCACTTATATGTCTTAAAAGAGGGGGTGTTGTGTAATTTTTTTTGAGTTTTCTACCATGTTATAACACTGTCCCCTCATCAAAGGCTACATTCAGACTGCAGCTTGAAGTGACTCAGATTTTTTTCACCCCATGTGACCTGTATCTGATCTTTTAATGACAGTTTTTTCAAATGCGACCCACAGCACTTGGATATGTGCTCCTAAAACCGATACATATCCGATCTTTTGACATGCGACTTCAGTCTGAACAGTCAAGTCGCATTCATCCCACCTACACGTCAGGCTCGAAGTCTAGTCAATGGAGGGAAAGCGAAGTTAGCGAGTTAATTAATATTTGGGGGGGTCGCTGTGTTCAGGCCAAATTGAAGAGGTCTTTAACTTCTTTGGTTCTTTTTTTTAATGACAATAAAGTAAAGTGTATTTACCTTGTTGACACGTTTCGGCTATTAGCTGCAACAAAAGCTGATATACGACACGTCATCATCAACACCGGTGACAGTTCTGAAGATGGTTTGCAGCTTACAACCGAAACATCTCAACAAGGGAAAAATCGCAAGAAGTTAAAGTATATAAGTATTAGGGGTGTCAAATTATCGCGTTAATTGCGATTAATTAATTACTTACAGTCATATTTAGCGTGTTATGTTTTTTAATCGCGTTAATCTCATTTTTAATCTCTAACTTTAGTGTTTCTGTATGTGAGTTTCTTTATTATAAAATCTGTTTTTATGTGTTGTTGGGACAACAACACACACACACACACACACAAAACACATTTATACATTTTTTTTATTTCGGTAATTCCACTCATTGCCGGAAACCCACACAAAACGCGCGCGCAGTAAGAGCGATGTAAACGTCATGTTCACGTAGGCGGCGTCAGTCGCACAATGGACGAGGTGGAAGAGCCAGTAGAACAGAGGCAGCAGTGCACAGGTAAAAACACATTCGTGTCTTGGAAATTATTCTCCCGACGTGAAATATAAAAGAAAATAACTAATATAATATCGCCTAGGACTTATCCAGTCCAGGACCAAACCAGGACTAAACCAGGACTAAACCAGAACTAAAACAGAACTAAAACCAGAACTAAAACCAGGTCTAAACCAGGACTAAACCAGGACTAAACCAGAACTAAAACCAGAACTAAAACCAGGTCTAAACCAGGACTAAACCAGGTCTAAACCAGGACTAAACCAGAACTAAAACCAGAACTAAAACCAGGTCTAAACCAGGACTAAACCAGGACTAAAACAGAACTAAAACCAGAACTAAAACCAGGTCTAAACCAGGACTAAACCAGGACTAAACCAGGAACTAAACCAGACTAAACCAGAACTAAAACCAGAACTAAAACCAGGTCTAAACCAGGACTAAACCAGAGACTAAACCAGAACTAAACCAGAACTAAAACCAGAACTAAAACCAGACTAAAACCAGGACTAAACCAGGTCTAAACCAGGACTAAACCAGAACTAACACCAGGACTAAAACCAGGATTAATCCATTCCAGGACTAAACTAGGACTAAAGCAGGTCTAAACCAGGACTAAACCAGAACTAAAACCAGAACTAACCAGGACTAAAACAGGACTAAACCAGGACTAAAACAGGACTAAAACCAGTGATTTCATATATAAAGCATTTCTCTATCAACAATATTTTTAATATGGTTAAGGAAAGACTGGACTTTTTATTGTCTTTAAGTAGACAAAAGTTATTATGTTCAGATTTCCTCGTCTTTGCTACTTTACAGCAAACAGTTTCTTATTCATGGAGACTTGGGCTCAACAAACAATTTGGACAGATTTGTTAAACAATAAATGACTTTATAAAGTCACTTTTTTTGGTTCTATATCAGTCTTTTGATCTGCCACAATAATGTAATAATGAATTTAAATGAAAATACCTCAAATTGAAGCTTTGCTCAGCATTTTTTAGATGAGATTAAAATGAGATTAATTAGATTAATTAATTACAGATCATAATTAATTAATCTCTCAATTTTTTTAATCGCATGACAGCACTAATAAGTATAATAAGTATAATTTGAGAACCAGGCAGTTTTTGAAATGATTGACAAAGAAATGGGCAAGCGCGGCTACAGACGGTCCTGGCTCCAATGTCAACGAAAAATAAAGAGCCTGCGAGACAAATACAAAGAGGCTAAAGACTCAAACAAACAAAGTGGCCGTGGACGTGTAACCTGTCCATTTTACGAAGAACTGGACCGTATTTTAGGAGACAAGCCCAGAGTTTAGGCAACTTCCATAAACACTGAGCATGCCCGCTGCGTGTGACGTTGTCGTGTCCTCCAGTGCAAATGCGGGACACTTTTGGGGCATTTAAAGTCCGCACTGGAGATAATATACAAGTCGCATTTAATTGGGAATGTGAACGACCTCGCAAAAAAATCTGATTTCAGAAAAAAAAAAAATAAAAAAATCCGAATTGCAAGCCCTGTAGTCTGCCCTAAAGTGGTTTTAGATATTATCCATGCATGTTTGAGTAATCTGGTGATCTCTCCAGGACCCTGTTCAAACCCCCTGCTTCTGTCCAGTGTTCAACTTTACACCACAACTTCACAAACCTGATCTGCTCTGAAGGGAGAGTGACTTAATACAGAGAGCAAAGGGAGGTAAAAGTGGAAACATTGAACATTGTTGCCGGCAAATATAGCATTCTGAAAACAAAACAAAAAAAAAAGGAACGGGGAGATCTAAATATGTGATGTGTTCGCGGCAAATACCCCATAGATGCAACAATCTAAAGTTAAAAAGTGCACTATGTAACTTTTTGGTTGGGTCTGTCACCTGCTTGTTTCTATGGAGATGTTATTGCTTTGCCTCGAATGTTCCACAGTATGACATTAAACAGCTCTACCTTACATTTATTCAGTTACAGGTGGTTTTACTGCTCAAAAATACCTCAAAAAACAGGCATTTTGACTGTGAACGGGGTTGCCTCTCCACAGATCTTACCTGGAACTTGGTCTGTTTTGGTCTCCATGACGATAGAAAGGTTTAAAACATTCCAGACAAAGCAGCCGATGGACCCTCCACCAGAAAAGTTACACAGTTCGCCTTTAATGCATCCAAGTATCCTAATTATTATTTACTATGATGAGTTTATAAATGCTTTTCATAACTTTTAAAGGCCAGAGCTTTCCAGAGTGCAGTTTTGCTAACAGGGCACTTCCCAATTCCCGGACAATAAAACACTTTATAATTAGATGCAGGTCGCACACTGTGGTCTCAGAGCTGATAATGTATCTTTATTGGGGCAAAACAAATCGTTCTGAACTACAAGGAAAAAGTGTTAAAGGTCCTACGATAAAAAAATGGAAGTTTGTGTTATAATGTTGTTACCTCATCAAACACGTCCCTGGAGTTGTGTTTGTTTCTTTCACACATGTTCAAGTAACTCTTTGTCATTAGTCTGTCTACATCTCCAAAGCTCAAAATGCTCTGTTCCACCTTGTGATGTCATGTGGTAATACAGGCAAAGCTCCACTGTGTTTTTAAACTCCATACACCTTCACTAGAATCATTTCGATGATTTCAGCCCTGGAATTGCAAATCTCTATTGAAGAAAAGGTAAAAGGTAGCTGTGAACTTGAAAACTACCACTAAATGACATCACAAGGTAGAAACAGAGCATTTTGAGCTTTGGATATGTAGACAGACTTTATCCGATGGAGGATTACTCAAACATGCATGAATGAAACAAAACACACACTCACAAGACTTTTAACAAAACGTCAAACCAGACAATGACTTATAGCAACTGAAATATGTTAATATATGTTATACTAAGGAAATTAATCCATAAATCACCCACATATTCTCTGTTTTCAGCCCTGTATAGCTCTGCCGCTGCATGCCTCCATGTGCTTCATATTAATCATAGACAATTCAACACTGTACAAAGTACATCTCAGTGTTGTTACAGCATTTACAGATCACTGTCCTGAACCCCTGAAGTATTATTATATCTGTTTGAAAATAAAATGTAGAAAATTGTGCCTGTGGTCTGATTTTAGATACAAGGGAATACACCAATACCTTTAAAGACGGGGTATTATGCAAAATCTGGAAGATGAATCCAAGATGGCATCCGTCGTATTGTTTTCAGTGGCCTCTGCTCAATGGCACATGGGCCCAAAAAATGTTTTTACTTCTGCATTTACTTCCTCAGTGGGGACTAGCACCTCCCACTCGTGTGACGCCTCTATAACGTGCACAACGTGGAGCGTTTGGACCAATCAGAGTGAGAGCTGCTTAAGCAGAGCTAAAGTAGGATCAGAGCGGGCTCAGTTAACTTTTAGGCACTTTGAGGATTTTAAAATTTAAAAAATTGATTTTGTGAAAATAGAAAATAATCTCTACAAAATCCGACCATTGTGAAAGTTGTGGATGTCCTGTCAGCTGAACACGGGCAGTTTGAATTCCCAAAAAATGCATTGCGCTTCTATGGTCTTCAACCAAACTAACTTTTCTTTTTTTTTTACTAACAAACTGAATTTTCTCCTTGCCTTCTATGGGAGAATTCTTTCTGGGCCCAAGCTCCAGGGAGCTGCAGTACCTGGAGCGACCACTAGTCGGTCTGGAGCTGGGACAGAGGGGGAATGTCTGGAATAAATCCTTTTTTTTTTTTTTTGAACAGTAATTTATTGTCTTTTTAACAAAACAGAACAATACAATACAATCCAGCACAGCTTAGTCTGCGTAGAACTGAATGGATAAAGATTATCACAAGGTCTGAGTCAGAGCTAAAATGAGAAAGAAATAAACATTGCACAATTATTGATTAAAATTAAAAACAAATCGGGGAGCGTAAATCCATTTTTTATTATATATCCATGTTTCTATCATGCCATAATGTTGCTCCCTCATCAAAAACACAAAAACCTGCCTGAAGTGGTTTTAGATGTCATCCATGCATGTTTGAGTAATCTAGCGATCTCTCCTGGGCCCTATTCGAATTTTCCTTATGGCGTGGTTATGGTTAGCAGTACAATTCTGTTCCAGTGCATAAATATACAAAAGCTGGATGCAAAACAAAACACTACAACTTGACAAACCTGACGCGATGCAGTAGTTTCATTAGCAAAATGCACAGCGATCTGTAGGGGGAGTGACTTAGCACAGGGAGCTAAGATTCAATACATTGTTTTTGAAGAATATACATTTTTTTAAACAATAAAAGGTAACATGGTACTCTAAATACATTTTGTGTTCGCATTAATACCCTATAGAAGTAGAATACCCCCGCTTTAAGACCCCCTGCTCTACATCACAGCACTCACGCACAGTAATACATCGTAGTAGTTTCCGATACCTGTTCTTTTGTGAATAGCCGCTCTGCACACTGCACCTGTCTGATGAAATAACTTTTTCATTTGTAGACTCACAAAGCCTGAAATTACAAACAAAACAAACAGAGTAAAGACTTCCGACCTCTGCGACTTCGACTTGGTGATATGGAGTCGTACACTTTTTGCAGCAGAGTTGTACCTTCTTACAATAAGTGATCTCCGTCCGATTTGCTCTACCAAGCTCTCCACTATCCCTCGGTCTCCTGCCTGTCGCTCTGAATTGTGGGTAATAGTTTTTTAGGGGCTCGTGCGTTTTGTTTTGTTGTTTTTCGTTTTCACCTGGGACTTTCTTTTTGTAAAACGTAAGATGCTCTGGTCTCTGTAAAAGTGTTGTTGCATCGGAATTGTCAGATTTTTTTGTCTTTAAATCGATGCCGACAAAATGAAAAGGCATGAGCAATAAAAATAAAGTATCTATCTTGCATTTAGTCAATTACAGGAGTTTTTTTTATGGCTCAAAAATCCCTGGAGAAGTGTGCGTTCTTACTGTGAGCTGGGTTGCCTCGTCCCTCATTAAAAACATACCTGGAGTTTTATTTACACTGGTTTCAGGAACGCTCTGCCAAACGTCCTTTATCTTTCCTAACACTTCCCATGATTGTGAAGTCATAGAGAGAAGCACCATGCAGTTTTTAAGTTCATAAATCATTAACAGACTTGTTTTAAAGGTTGTATGGAGGATTTTTTTTGTTTCAAATTGTCAATGATAGCATTATAGAGGTGCAGTAGCCTTGTAATTATGATGACCAAAAAAAAAGAGAATAAAAATTCATCAACTCTGGACGTGGTGGGGCTAAACATTTGCCAATAGATAACGACACTGCCTCGTTATCTGTTAGCTGACAGGCTGTCAATCAAACTCCCTACGTTTCTAGCGTAACTGACTTGCCTGCGCGCCGCCGGTACGTGGTTTACGTACGACTGTCACGCAGTCCACAGACGCACAGACGCTGTTTACTCCACCAACGCAACAGTTCTTAGCGGCTTTTTTTTTACCTATATCTTCCTCGCAGTTCGCACAAAGTTTGTTGCAATGGCGACAAGAATCCAGGAGCAGTTAGCCGCAAAAGAAAGTCCGTTTTTGAGGTCGCTGAAAGAAGAAGACAAGGGGAAAAGCAGCGAAGCCAAACTAAGGTGATTCTTGAAGATTCATTCCAGCGATGGCGCAACTGAAGCAGACGCAGGGTCTAAAGACTGACGCATTGGTCGCCAAATTACTCCTGGACAGGTAACTTCTGCTTATTATGAAAACGTACTTTATTTCCAAGAGCTAGACAAACGTTTTTCAGGACACGAAAGCGATATCCTATGTCTGAAAACGTAATTTTCAAGGCAAAGAAAGAGTCCGCTTGCTGCTGCGTGTTGTAGCTAGTTCATTCGCACTGAATCTCCGCGCAACCTTCTCTGCACCCCTTTCCTGCTCCTCTCCCCGCTGCCCGATCCGCTCTTCCCCCTGCTCCTCACTTCTCCGGGCACGGAATCTCCACGCACCCCGCTCCCCCCGCTCCTCACTTCTCCGTCTTGCCTAACCAACACTGTAGTTAGTTGTTTACAAGTCATGTGCAGCGCACCGGCTGTAAACAAACCTGTTTCTGGCGTAAAGAGGAGGCGGGAGGAGGCGTTTCTACGTAGGAGCTGTAGGGGAGGGGGGGTGGTTTCACGCATGTGCAACATTTGAAAAAGGACAAACAGTCGCTGGATTTCTCGTTCCTTGGAAAATCCTCTATACAACCTTTAAGCGCCTCTTTTCCTCGTGTAATTATTTTCGCTGTGGTAATTCCCTCTGCTGCCTGTAGATGGCAAGCTGCACCAGACCAGAGTATTTTGAGCGCTGAGTCTGTGAAATGATGTCTGTATTTTTACTTAGGCTAGTTAAAAATCATGAAAGCAAAGTGGACTCTTTTAATGTTTAAAGGTCATAAATAATGCATAATACTTGCAGTGGTGGAACGCAACAAAGTACTTAAAAAAAAAAGAGTCTGTACTTTATTAAGTAGATTTTTAAATTGATCCTTTTACTTTTACTTCTTTAAATTTGAGAGCAGTTATCTGTACTTTCTGCTACATTTTTTAACTGGATTAAAAGTTAAAGTATTTTTTATGATACGTTGAGACCTGCTGAAAGGGGAACAACCCTTATTCCGACATACTAAAATACTGCCACCACGACAGACCCTCACCCCGACATTTCGTCATTCCGATAACCCTCCATTTTGACATGTCCTTATTCCGACACTTTTTGATGCCACCATTATGACACCTTTTATGTCGCCATTCTGACAACCTACTCATAGTTTGGAGCGTCACCTTTTTTGCCTTGTATACACTGTGTAGTGCCTCTAAACCATAACTAAAACCAGGACTTAACCAGGATTAAACCAGGACTAAAACCAGGTCTAAACCAGGTCTAAGGCAGGACTAAAACAGGACTAAACCAGGTCTAAACCAGGTCTAAACCAGGTCTAAGCCAGGACTAAAACCAGGTCTAAACCAAGTCTAAACCAAATCTAAACTACGACTAAACCAGGAATAAACCAGGACTAAACCAAGTCTAAATCAAGTCTAAACCAGGACTAAACCAGGACTAAACCAAGACTAAAACAGGACTGAAACCAGGTCTAAACCAGGACTAAACTAGGAGTAAAATCAAGACTAAACCTGAAATAAACCAGGACTAAAGTCAGATCTAAAGCAGGTCTAAACCATGACTAAAACAAGACTAAAACCAGGTCTAAGCCAGGACTAAACCAGGACTAAAATCAGGACTAAAACCAGGTCTAAACCAGGTCTAAGACAGGACTAAAACCAGGTCTAAACCAAGTCTAAACCATGACTGAACCAGGACTAAAATCAGGACTAAACCTGAAATAAACCAGGTCTAAATCAGGATTAAACCAGGACTAAAACCAGGTCTAAACCAGGACTAAACTAGGACTAAAATCAAGACTAAACCTGAAATAAACCAGGACTAAAGTCAGATCTAAAGCAGGTCTAAACCATGACTAAAACAAGACTAAAACCAGGTCTAAGCCAGGACTAAAACAGGACTAAACCAGGACTAAAACCAGGTCTAAACCAAGTCTAAACCAAATCTAAACTACGACTAAACCAGGAATAAACCAGGACTAAACCAAGTCTAAATCAAGTCTAAACCAGGACTAAACCAGGACTAAACCAAGACTAAAACAGGACTGAAACCAGGTCTAAACCAGGACTAAACTAGGAGTAAAATCAAGACTAAACCTGAAATAAACCAGGACTAAAGTCAGATCTAAAGCAGGTCTAAACCATGACTAAAACAAGACTAAAACCAGGTCTAAGCCAGGACTAAACCAGGACTAAAATCAGGACTAAAACCAGGTCTAAACCAGGTCTAAGACAGGACTAAAACCAGGTCTAAACCAGGTCTAAGGCAGGACTAAAACAGGACTAAACCAGGACTAAAACCAGGTCTAAACCAAGTCTAAACCAAATCTAAACTACGACTAAACCAGGAATAAACCAGGACTAAACCAAGTCTAAATCAAGTCTAAACCAGGACTAAACCAGGACTAAACCAAGACTAAAACAGGACTGAAACCAGGTCTAAACCAGGACTAAACTAGGAGTAAAACCAAGACTAAACCTGAAATAAACCAGGACTAAAGTCAGATCTAAAGCAGGTCTAAACCATGACTAAAACAAGACTAAAACCAGGTCTAAGCCAGGACTAAACCAGGACTAAAATCAGGACTAAAACCAGGTCTAAGACAGGACTAAAACCAGGTCTAAACCAAGTCTAAACCATGACTGAACCAGGACTAAAATCAGGACTAAACCTGAAATAAACCAGGTCTAAATCAGGATTAAACCAGGACTAAAATCTGGTCTAAAACCAGGTCTAAACCAGGATTTAACCAGGACTAAACCATGCCGCATGCACCGCGCCTCCTTATGTGCTCCGTGCACACCGTGTCTGTCCGTGAAAACATACACCGCCAGTCTGTGAAAATATTATCCCAAAAAGAGTGTCACTACAACTTTATAATTATCTTGTGTGTCAGAAAGGAAGAATGTTGAAAAAAAAGCTTAAGTGCCGCCACTCCGACCAAGGAAAAAATGTCGAAGTGCAGGGACGTTTGATAAAAAATGCAAATACCACCATTCCGACAATTAGACATCCGTGTCGGAGTGGCGATATGTTGGGAGGGCAGCAACCCTGCCAAAAATGCTGAGGGTCTGACTCTAGCTATTCAGTCATTTCTTTTGAACAAAATTCTGCACAAATCTTCATCAAATCACTACATTGGAAGCTTTATTAGATCTCAAAATCTGCGCTGAATACTTTTACTTTTTAATCTTTAAGTACATTTTTAAACAAGCACTTTAATAGTTTTACTTGAATAGATTTTTTCATGTGATACTTTTACTTTTACTTGAGTTTTTTGTATCTGTCCTCTTACTTAAGAAACAAAATTGAGTACTTCTTCCACTACTGAATACATGTTCTTTAAATGTTTCAATAGTCCCATTCCATACTTACTAAAATCAGTGTTATTTTTCTTTTTCAAATTATCACCTCTGGCACCTCTGAACACCAAGGATCTCCTGCCCTGGTAACATTCAGTGTATAATATTAGCGTCGGATGAAATGAGTTCTGGTCTCTGCAGGTACAGTTCTATAAAAGGCCCCACTCCTTCCTCCCAATCAGAGCTGTTCTGCAGAGCCCTGTTTAGACCTGATTATAGCTGCTGTATAAACTCGTGTGATTGCTGTGTGTGTGTGTGTGTGTGTGTGTGTGTGTGTGCCTGTCTGTTCCACTTTAAAGACATTTCCTGTGGCTTTGCAATAATTGGACTTGGCAAAACCTGCAGGCAAAACCACAGCTCATTATAAAGGCAGGTAGTTCCAAATTACTGTACACCAGATTTTCATGATTTTCAAAGCACTAAAAGTTTTGACAAAGTGGATGTTTTATTTATTTATTTTTTATGTACTGTATTGTTGTGGTGCTGTATTTTAGGGCACTCCTCCAAATCTGAGGTCATGGTTCTTGACCGGAAAAAGGTGGCTTGCTCTCTGCAGGTGGGTGGAGAGTCCCTGCCTGAAGTGGAGGTGTTCAAGTATCTCAGGGTCTTGTTTATGAGTGAGGGGAGGACGGAACGTGAGACTGACATTTGGATCGTTGCAGCATCGGCAGTGATGCGCTCGATGTATCGGATCGTTGTGGTGAAGAGGGAGTCGATTTACCACTCAGTCGACGTTCCTCCCCTCACCTATGGTCATGAGCTCTGTGGAATGACCGAAAGGACAAGATCGCGGATACAAACAAATGAGTTTCCTCCACAGAGTGGTTGGGTGCTTCCTTAGAGATAGGATGAGGAGCTCAGTCACACGGGAGGAGCTCGGAGTAGAGTCGCTGCTCCTCCACGTCAAGAGGAGCAGCTGAGGTGGCTGGGGAATCTGTTCCGAATGCCTCCTGGACGTTTCCCTCGGGAGGTGTTCTGGGCATGTCCCATTGGAAGGAGTCCCCAGGGAAGAACCGGGACACACTGGAGGGACTATGTCTCTCGGCTGGCCTAGGAGCACCTCGGGATTCCCCCGGACGAGCTGAAGGAAGTGTCCGGGGTCAAGGAAGTCTGGGAGTCCCTGCTTAGACTGCTGCCCCCGCAACACGGCCCCGGATAAGCGGAAGAACATGGATGGATAGATGGATATGCGAGGGATTTCCTGGGTAGTAAAATAAAGGCCTGTGTTGTACAAAGAAGCAAAACTAAACCAAATCACTGTTAAAACAATATTAACCCAGATCTGATAGTTTCTTTAAAGTTGCCCTGCACAACTTTTCTAGTGGAGAGTCCATCACCAGCTTGTCTCCATGGAAATGTTATTGCTTTGTCTAGAATGTTCCACAGTATAGATTAAATCTGTCTATTACGAAGGAGAGAAGCAGATAACAGCACTACGCTACATTACAGTTCAGATCTGTGGAGAGTCGCCCCTATTCACAGAAGGAATTATTTTATTTTTGAGCAATAGAAACACTCATAATCAATAAATGCTAGATGGAAATGTTTAATGTCATACCTGTGGAACATTTCAGGTAAAGCAATAAAATCTCTATGAAGACAAGCAGGTGGCGGACCCTCTACCAGAAAAGTTGTGCAGTTTAAGCTTTTTGTGTTACTTTTGGCATTCTGTATTAAATGTATTTATTTTGTCAGAGTAATTTAAAAACCAAAGAAAGAAAGCGGTAAAATTAGGCTACAAGCTGGATTTTCACTTTTTTCCCCCCAAATTTACAGATGCTACTTGACATTTAGCTCACAAAAACACAAGTTGAAAAGAACAGCTGTGAGCCCTTATTTAAATCCTGACGTTGGAGAAGAAAGCCCAGAGTTCACTGAGCCAAAGCGTGTTGTTAGCATGTTAGCATGCTTGGATGCTACGTGGCTAATGAGTGTAAAACAGCTGCTGCGGCGGAGGCCATGTTTGTAAGGAGCCTGAGGCCCGAGGGTTTAATGAGGCTCTTATAAAACACACACACACAAATAACTCTTTTTTTTTAAGAGTTCTTATATTTCACAGAATTGACTTTTGTGAGTTTTTAGTTGAACTTGTTGTTACCTCCTTAAAAACAGACTTGTTACTGTGCCTCCGTGAGCTCCAGTCCGACCGTGGGCGCTGAGCTTCCACATGCGCCGGGTCTTTCTCTTTTTTCTTCTTCTTTCAGACGCCAGATGAGGCGTCCAAATAGAGGTGTCCAACATCAGATACCATTGGAAGAAAAATTGTGATTGGTCCATTTCCATTCCATTAACCCTTTGTTTCCCAAGAAACATCAGTCCAAGTTTATAACAATGATCTAGAAATTATCACTAGTGCAGTGTTTATTACTCACTGAATAAAAAAATCTTATTAGTAGTACAAAAATGTATTCAGTATTTAGACCTGGTCTAAAACCAGGTCTAAACCAGGTCTAAGACCAGGACTAAACCAAGACTAAATCAAGACTGAACCAGGTCTAAAACAGGATTGAACAGGACTAAATCATTCTGCACGGACCATGTCTCCTCCTCTTCTATCAATAATATTTTTAATTTGGTTCAGTAAAGTCTAGACTTTTTAGCAGACAAAACTTCTTATGTGAAGATTTCCTCGTCTTTGCTTCTCTACAGCAAATCAAGTAATCCAAAGTATTCAGATTACGTTACTCACTTTAAGTAATTTAATGGATTCCGTTAACAACTACATTTTGAGGTATGTCATCTGTAATCTGTAGGGGAATACATTTTAAAAGTGACCTCCCCAACACTGACTATAAAATACATGTTCAAAGAATTCAAATAACTGTGTGCTGTAAGTGTGACTGTTTTCCTCTAAATTTCTTGCGACACAATGCAGTTTGACATTACCGAGCCCTGTGTGTGTGAGGCGAGTCCACAGTGTGAGTGAGAGGAGCTGTCAGAGCTGAGGTCTGTGTACTGGGCTGTGTCAGCTCTGTTACGCCTCACTGCATTGGTCAGACTAGCTGTCAATCATCCTGGTCCCTCCTCTACGTACGCCGACCGGGAAGCGGACTAGAATCCTCCCGTAGACCACAGTGTGAAATCAAACTGTCCGTGTTCACATGACAGAGCTCCTTCTTCTTCTTCTGTTTCCCTAACATTAAAGATGCAATGTATGTTTCTTAGTTTTTCTAGTAGCATCACTCTGGTCTGATGTGGCGTGGCATCTGTTAGACTCCAAAACATGTGTATATTTCATCCCAACTATCGTCTCTATCTTTCTGAATTATAGATGCTGTTGGCGTCAGATGAGTCTGTGTGAGAACAGGCTGCGTTTGAAGTAAACTGGGTCAAATGAGCACTCCACACACAAACTTTAACCTGCAATTTTCATCCAACTCATAATGGATGCTCTGAACCGCAGTCTTTGGCAGGGGACATTTTGTTGATAATGAATCGACTGAAGCACCAACAACAATCACAAGTGTTTTAATTTGGCGTCTGTTAATTCGTCAAACCAACTGCCACTTTCTAATTGGATAAAGAAAGTTTACCAATTACCGTGCTGTCTGTTTGAGCAGCTCATTTCATTTGAAATGTCAGGTACAGATATTACCTGCAGTTGTCTAATTGGACTCATACACAGATGTCTGCGCTGTAGTACAGGGTTATTCAGCTTTATTAGCACTCGGGCAGGTTAGCAAATGTCACTATTTTGGAAGACCAGAAATATTATTCACAAATTATAGTGTGGGATATACATCACATATTTATGTTTATATACAGGCCTATTAGTAGTTTTCATATTCAAGAATATAATGTCATACTCCCAGATGTGGTTTTTCATACTGATGACATATTTATCTTCTCAAGTGTTAAACATGATCATTTTTATGAGGAAGGAAGTCAATACAGTACATATAATTGTGCATCTGTATAAAATATTATTAGCCTCTAGAACACAGGTGTCAAACATATGGCCAAGACCTTTAATCTGACCCTCGGCTGATTTTCTACTGAAATATTTTAATTATATTTTCGATTAAAATATTGGTAATTTTATGCGCCACTTATCATAGCAGCGTCTCCAGCGTCTCTGTACGTGGCCCCTCCCACCAGAGCAGCACAAATGAAGACTTGTCTCTTTCCAAACGCTCTTAAAGGACGATCGTTTTGACTGTTGACCGTGACACCATCATCAGAAAAATGACAAAAATGAGAAAAGTGGAACCGAGTGCAGGATTTTCCAAGAAAAATTGACTTATTCCTATATGCATACAAGTTGAAATTGCATTTTTTCTTAAAAGGTTTCTGGTTATTCGTAATATTATAATATTTTGTAAAAGAAAGAGTTAATCAATTAAAAAAAGATTTCTGTAATAGATTTGCGTTTCTCTGCACAAATATTTGAACTTATTGCTATTTTTGGGTATATATGCCATGAGTTTTCTGATTCGGCCCCTTTGGGATCAAAGTAGGTTGGATACAACCCCCGGACCAAAATGAGTTTAACACCCCGCTCTAGAACGTTGTGACGCTATCTGAAACCCAGTTACTAGAATTAGGCCTATCATAGGGGTGTAACAATAACCAAAATATCATATCATATGGTCAAAAGTCTCTTAGTAATATCGTGGGCCATCACAATATATCAAATCACAAGTTTCTTTGCTTAAATTAATTGTTATGGTTATATGTTAAGTCTTGTCAAGTCATTTTAAGAGGAAAAAGCAGCATATACACAATTTTGAGCCTCCACAAAATATCACAATAAATGCCGTACTGTGAGATGTATATCGTGAAAATATCATACCGTGAGATTTGTATATTATTATATCCCTAGCCCATTTAATCAGTAAAAAGTAAACAAAAGAATTGTCAGCACAATAGCTGACTACCCATTACTCTCACCTCACAGCAAGAAGGTTCCAGGTTCGACTCCTGGGCTGAGTTAGTATGTTTCTCCTTGTGTCTGGATGGTTTTAATTTCAGCACTCCAGTTTCCCCCATCAACCCAAATCATGTACAGGAGGTCAAATCCTCCAGCTAAAGCCGCCCTGACCAAGACTAGCTCAAGATCTGGAGATGAGTCCTATTGCTCTTGACAGGTCGGCAGTGGCATTAAAGATTGGGTCAAATGCCAATCAACACATTTTCCTACGGGGACAATAAAGTGGATCTCAGATTTCAATTTATTATGTAAGATCAATGCATATGGATGAACATACAGTGTAAATATGTCAGAATTAGCCCAGTGGTTATTTTCCTTCTGCAGTCCCCGGCGTTTCCTCCAGAACAAGAGACAACATTTAGCACTGTACAGACATTCAATAACAAACAGTAAACACAGTGCAACAATGAGTGCGTATACATGCACATCAATAACCCGGTTATTAGCCATATCCTGGTTATGTCAGTATTCGGGTTACTGCGTATACATGCGCACTGAGAAACCGGGATACTCATATCCGCGTATATATGATCAAATGGAGTATCCCGGTTTCTTGACATAATCTTACAAATGCGCAGGCGCAAAAATTAACTTAAATCAATTTCATAAACCAGGAAAAATACAAACCGTGAGCTCCTTTAGCATAAGAAGCTAAGGAGCTACGAGATCTCCCACAATCCACTGAGCAGATTCTTCATTAAAATCTTCTGCATAAATAAACTCAACTTTACAACATATAAACCATAAACACTATAGAGCTACATCAGCCCGTTTGATCAGATAATTCAGCTGTGATCACATTTGTTTACGTTTTACAGAAACGAAACTTAAGACCGTAGGCTAATTAGCATAAACTGTTAGCGGCGATAAAAACAACTCGCTCCTTGCGCCGCTGATGCGATCAGTTTCTTTTGGACTAAATGACACGACTCTGTGGATTATGTGTGTTATTTCTGTGACAGAAGAGGTGCTAATGATGGTAAGTGTGTTCCGTGCATATAGAGTATAGGAGATAGTTCATGTTTTAGCTTTTCAGCGATCACACGAGTGCAGGTCGTACGAGTGCAGATTGTACGTGTGCAGGTTTAGCGCAGCTCTTAATTTTACAGTCATTTCACTCGTTTGGTCACTTTATTTATGTTGGTCAATTTATTTATGTGACCACTGTTGTGGTAAAAGGCTGGAAAGTGTCTTTTGGACGCATGCGCACTCAACTTTATGTTGCAGTAACCGGGGTACTGCGTATACATGACACAAGTAACCCGGTTACTATCGGAATAAACCAGCTACAGTAACTCGGTTTCTAATAATCGGGATACTGCAACTGGGTTACTGCGTATACATGCACCATCAAGAAACCGGGATACTCAAAAAACCCGATCATAACCGGGTTATTGATGTGCATGTATACGCACTCATTCTCAACCTTAACCAATTATCTTTTATTGATGCTGATATGTTTTTACTCTCTGCACTGACTGGCCCTTTTCCTCTATGTATAAACTGATAAATGCCGAGACTTTACTAGTGTTGAATACACGTCAGTACCAGCCACATGCACTGAGAGTAAAAGGGAAGCTGTAGAAGTAACATTGATAACAGGCTCATGAAAGTGGATTTTGCATAATAAGTCTCCTTTAAGTACTGCTCAGAGTGATGGAGCTGGCACGCAAGATGGCTGTAGACCAAAAAGAAGATTTATGGATGTGGCGAAAGAAGCTTAAAATTAAGATAGAGAGTAGATGAAGACTAGATCAGGATGGATAAAAAGAAGAAAAAGAGAGTTGTATTTGTAGGTCTGTGGTGGTCCAAAGTCCTAGTTTAGTTCCAGAATGAGTCCAGCCCCTCGCTCCCCCCGCACACAAACACAGTTACACATAATATGAAATGAAAGCACAACAGAAATCAGGCTGCGTGTTTCTCTGTGTGCGAAACATGAGCCAGAGCCCTACATCTGATAACGAACATGTTTGTGATTCTTTAAAATATTCCATTAAATATTGATACAAAGGCTGCGCTTCACCCACATAGAAAACACATGTCAACAACTGCCTCCAATAAACAAGATCTGGTGCATAGGCTGAAGATATAAATGGACATATCTCACCCGCGTTCCAAATAAGAAGCGAGCGTGGGGGCGCTTCCGGCTCCATCGGCTCCAATTGACTTTACATTGAGGATTTGTCACCTCTCTCTTTAACTGCTGCTGTGCGCCTCGTCATTTTGGTCTTAAAATGTTCGTATTAACCTGCTGATTGCGCTATTTTGTATGCAAATAAATTCCTATTTCTAACATAGAACTGGCTCTAAATTTGCTCATGCAACTGCCAGCATTGGTGAGCTTCGTTTGACTGGAGCCGAACGCTATGGGTGACGTCACACTCCCTTAGGCCTCATCCACACTAGTACGTATTTGAGTCGTTTTCGTTGCAGTTGCAGTGTTCATCCACACTAATCCAATGGAAAACGGCACCAGAAACAGAATGATGTCGCGAATTCATCTGAGTACTAGTGAGGGGCAAATGAGACGGAGCTCCGGAGCACGTTTCGTTCTTTCTGAAACAAATCACTCCGGAGCACTGCCTCGGAGCTCGTCTCGCAGCAGCCGCTCACGTGACCGAAGTGTCGAAGTGTTCGGTCCCTCCCCCTACTGCGTCGCTCTGCGTGTCAATCGCTTCAGTGTATCGAAGCGTTTCATTGGCTCAGCGAATGTTCCGCTCTGTGATTGGTTCAGAGTGCTTCAGAGTGTTCAGCGCACTTCTGTGGTTTGACAAGCGCTAAACTGCTACAGTATAAAAGATGCACCAATATTTCTTAAAAATGTTGGGTAGTGAGGAGTATTGTGTGACGTTAGTGGTGATTTTGGCGACTTTTGGCATTTGTTTCATTTTCCATGGCATCTACAAGTGGAAAAAAGCGATCCATGGTTTGGGATCACTTTGATCTAATTCCACCAAACAAGGTAACACCTATTTTCTTATTTACAGCTTGTTGTTGTTCACACAAGTATTGTCTTACACTAACAATACTTCATCGATGCTGAGACACCTGCATGCCAGTGGTTAAATTTGTCCACTAGAAGTTTTTGTCCACAAGTTTTTGATGAGGTTAAAACCTTATAACATGTCTTAAAGCTCATAAGAGTTAATTTTGCGTAATATAGGACCTTTAAAGTGCAGTGTGTCGAACATATGTGGGATTATGAGCGTGTGCGTGTATCCTGGGGCGAGCAGT
Source organism: Boleophthalmus pectinirostris (assembly GCF_026225935.1). Classification (NCBI taxonomy): domain Eukaryota; kingdom Metazoa; phylum Chordata; class Actinopteri; order Gobiiformes; family Gobiidae; genus Boleophthalmus; species Boleophthalmus pectinirostris. The sequence goes on from NW_026571299.1 coordinate 12,084,712, forward strand.
GAAGGCTAACCAACTGGAAAATGAGTCCTTAAATAACCAGGAAATTAGCATGTCATTAATGAAGATGTGACAGCTGTCAGCCCTGGTTTGAAGTCTTTCTGTTTTGAATAAAAGATTGAATTAATAAAGAAGAGCTGTCATTTGTAGCATGTTTCTATATATATTTTTATCATGTGCTACTTGACTCTCACTTAAAGGTGCATTGTGTAACTTTTCATGGAGATGTGCTTGCTTTTTATGGAATGTTTCACAATATGGCATTAAACCTTTCTACAGTATCTTCATGGAGACCACACCAGACCAAGTTACAGGTCAGATCTGTGGAGAGGTGACCCCACTCACAGTCATAATCCCTGTTTTTCTAGGTATTTTTGAGCAATAAAACCACCTGTAATTGAATAAATGTGAGGTAGAGCTGTTTAATGTCATACTGTGGAACATTCCATGCACAGCAATGACATTTCCAAACAAAAAAGGATCCACTATCAAAAAGTTACACAGTGCACCTTTAAAATGACATATTATGCATTTTTATGGCTTTCGTTTGCTTTGAAATATGATCTGAATCACCTGGGGAGTATATAAAAGTATTTTACATTTAATTTTTTTTACATGTTAATTTTATAACTTAAAATAATGTCCACAATATACTTTCTCAAATTTCCAGTTAATGAAACAACTGTAAAGTAAAAAAAATAAAAAAAAATAAACAATAATAATAATAGTAATAATAAGTACATTTTACATAATATGGGTTCTTTAACGGATTTCAGACACTACAAGCTTTATATTCACAATAATATTCATGACAATTAGGGTTGTCCCGATCCGATCACGTGATCAGAAATCGGAGCTGATCACGTGACTGCGGTCTCGATCCGGACTCGGACGTTCAGGTTTCGGATAAATAATATACGTACAGCACACACAGCGCACACTGGACACAACAGTTTTTTTTGTTTTTTTTTAACTGAGGCGTGGGATTTGCTCAGGGACGTCCAGTTCACACGACTGTCTGTCCCAGCGCCGGCTGTATAGCGACGCACTTACAGTGCTCGGGCGCTGTTGCCTGGGATTCAGTGCCCCGTGTTCATACCTGCACGGCCGATGGCATCATCGCACGGCGCTGTTTGTTTGCATGTTGCGTAGTGGAGCTTTTGGCAGAGAGGGTCTGTCCAGCGGCGTGGAGCGACATGGAGCGGCGTGGAGTGTCTTTTGAGCGGTGGGACCGATGTTGCGGTGCGCGCTCCGCTGTGGGTTTGTGGATGTGGTGGCGGTGTGGGGGAGTGGGGGCAGCCAGGGGAAAGAGGCTGTGGGGCTTCTATCATCTCGTTTCTATTTGGTAAGATTTTGTTTTAAGTGAATATCATAGATGAGCCTAAATGTTTCACATGTAATGCACAGGCTTCCATATAATTAAAAATATACAAACTCCAGATTGTGCAGAGTCTAGTCTCAGGTCTGATCTGATTCTGATCTGGTTCCTGTTTTGCCCAGTTCATTAAGTTTATTAAGTTGCACATTCCAAGACCAGACTGTGAAAAGTCAAGATTTTCAACAATGATGGTGGATGGTTAAAAAAAGTTCTGGAAATTTAGATTTTTCACAAGTTCAGCCCAAATACTGCACATTGAAATCAACACAGTCTGATCCCCCCATACATCCTGGATCTTATTCTGTGCTCTAGGTTCATTTCATAATTGTTTCATAGAAGTATCGGATCGGGACTTGATATCGTCAGATACTCAAAATCAAAAGACTCGGACTTGGGGACAAAAAAATGTGATCGGGACATCCCCTAATGACAATGCAATGTGAATATGCCTAAAGAAGGTTTGTAAAGAATATTTAGCATAACTCAGTATTCCAAAATGTTCAAAAATGCTTATGTGCTGAAATCATTGTGTCCCAGTTTAGAAAAAGTGACAGTTGTGTTATGGGAAAATCTGGTCTGGCATATAATAAATCTGTCAACTTCTACTGACACCTTTGTCCCAGATTTAGCTCACAGTGTTATTTTGTTTGTTTTTCAGTTTTTCAGTTTTTGACAATGTTTTGTAAATTTGACGAGATTGAAAAACATTTGAGCTGTAGCGTTTTGACGTTGAGTTTTGTTTTCATTTTGTTCTTGAGAAGCTGTAAACAAATCATTAGCGCTCATGGATGGATGCAGTGATGTCAACACAACACGCACGAGGAGCATGTGGGGAAAACTGAAAAATCTTAATGTCTGACTCGGTGAAATTGACTTTTGTTAGAATGTCGTTACCTCCTCAAAAACATCTCTGGATTTGTGTTTTTAGTTCAGAAGAGATTGGCAATTCCAGGGCTGAAATCTAGTGAAAGTGTATGAAGTTTAAAATATGTTATAATAGTATTTGTCGTGAATATTTTGATTGAATTAATACAAGATTTCCAGATAGAACTATTTTTTTGGGGTCGTATTTCAAGTGCATTTTTTTTCTCATTTCAAGAGAGGAAATGCTTGACTTTTTCTTAGTTTAAAGGTGCCCTGTGTAAGTTTTCTGGTGGCAAGTTGTCTACTCATCTCCATGGAAATGCTATTGCTGAAATGTCCCATAGCATGGCTTTAAACTATATCCACAGAGTCAAGCAGGTGAAGCTACTAGGCCAAGTCACAGGTCAGATCTGTGAATAAGTGACCTCTAAGTAAGAATGCATGTTTTTTAAGCCAGTAAAGTCCCTGTAATTGAATAAAAGCAAATAGTATAAGTTTAATGCAATACTGTGGAACATTTTAAGCAAAGCAATAACTTCTCCATGGATACAAGCAGGTGATGGACCCTCCCCTAAAAGGTTACACCTTGCGCTTTTCAGTAAAACAAGACATTTGTGCTTGGTCAATTGGCGAATCTCATGCTCCGGCATTAGCCTGATTCATCAACTGGTTTCATTTCGAGGAAACCATCTGACCTCACAGCATCAGGATTCGTTCGCTCGACGGTAGGTGGGTAATTTTTTTAATTTAACCAATCACTGCTATTTGGTCGTGACGTATGTGATTCGCTGGAACGCTCAGTAGTGTCCAAGTAATTGCCGGTACAACAGCAAACAAAGCAAAGAGTGGACATGTCAGCGATCATTGTCGTTTCTGTGAGATTAACTTAATTAAAGACACAATAAAAAAATGCAAAGTTTGTATTTGCATATGCAGTCTGCTTCGCTGGGGTTCTTGCAAATCGTCTAGTGTATTCCGATTCTTGACCTAGTCGCTGGAGAGAAATGAAATTGAGTGGAGGCACTAGGTGGCTCCAGTTTGGCTACTCCGGCACAGTGATTCTACATAAATATACAAAAAACATGACACAAGGCAACACACTACAACTTCACAAACCTGATGCAATAGCAGGATGCACATTGATTGTGTTGCGATGGTGCTCCGAAGGAGGAGTGACTTAGCATAAGACCTCAGAGCGTCAAAAACAAAACTGAAACTTATTAACATGGTGATTTAAATATGTCACATGTTAGCAGTTAATACCCCACAGACGTGTAGTACCCCATTTTAAACATATTAATAAGGATATTTGCACAGTAGGTGGAAAAGAAACCAAAACAAAACAGTTATATCTCAAATGCAACCCTATTTCCACCGGGTAACTACAGTTCATCTCAAGCAAACACTTTCAAATTCAGATTCAGAGTTTGTATTTCCTTGAATCAAAGGCAAATGCCCTTTTAAGATAAGCCACATTTCTAATATTTGATAAGCTCTGTTGGATCTCCTTGTAGCCAGCGTATATCTCGTGTTCTGATCGTGTTTGTGCACAAAAGCTGAACAAAAAGTGTTGTTTGATTTAGTTTTGGAGGAGAAAATGCAATGACAAATGTGATAAAGTTTCAGAGTTTGATGATAATGTCGGCTGGAAGGCATGGTTACTTTACACTGACCAACGAGAGATTCAGAAGCTTTAAAAGAAAAGTTGGTAACACTTTATAATAACTACACCTTATTTAGCCTTAATAAAGCATGAACAAAGGCTAAATTAATAATGAACAAAGACTTAATTAAAAATGATTCATAGTTACTCATAATTATTTCATACTTAATTACTCATGGACTAACCATTTGAGCATTTATTAATCATTAATAAGCTATGAGACAATGATTTACTTATAATACAATGCAATGATAATTCAGGCAGCTGTTATCTGTTAGTTAAGTCTTTTTGAGAGCTTTTCTAAAGTGAAGACGAATTATGCTTTATTAAGCATTTACTAAACGTGAAACATTATTAATTAATCTTTGTTCATTATTAATTAAGTCTTTGTTCATGCTTTATTAAGGCTAAGTAAGCTGTAGTTATAATAAAGTGTTACCGAAAAGTTCAAACGGAGAATGTACGAATTTTTACAGGTGCAATGTTACACAAAATTGACTCTTTGAGCTTTAAGCTGTGTTATAATGCTGTTATTTCATCAAAAACATCCCTGGAGTTGTGTTTTATTTCAGTGACATGTGAGTAATTATTTATTAATAGCCTGTCTACTGGTACTAGCCTGATTCATGAGCCGATTTCACTTGGTGGAAACCGTCTGACCTCGCAGCATTGGGGTTTGGATTTGTTAGGGTTAGGATTTTTTCACTCGACAGTAGGTGGCTACTTTTTAAATTTAATCAATCACTGCTATTTGGTTGTGACATATAGTGACGTACGTCTTTCCCTTTGATAAAATTAACCAAACATTCTCTTTGTTCCGGCTTTAAATCGTTGATCTCAAGAATCGTTGCCAACACAGAATGTCTGGCTTTGTCTACATTCATCTCAACCGCTTTGTTTACTGTTGTGCTGTACCACAAAAGGGACCCAGACAGGTGCTTGAGTTTGACGTCATAACTTCACAGCTCTTCACTGATTGGCCAGTGTGCGGGTCTACAACTTCCAGGATTCTTGCAAACAGTCTACTGTATTTCGATTCCTGACCTAGTCGCTGGAGAGAAATGACATTGAGCTGAGGCATGTTACGGCCCCAGGCATTCAGTTCAAATTAGTTTTGGGTGCTTTAAGTTATTTTGCTGAGCCGTCCTGGATCGTGCTGTATGAGCCCTGGTCCATGATGGGTGGAGTAGTTCTACACCTGCCAATCCTGCCTCACCTCCAGCCTCCTCCCCTTGTTTAAGGAGATTACCAGCACACCTTGGTGGCCAGTCTGCAATTTTGTGTTCGTGTGCAGCTAGTTCTGTAGTCTACCTCTGCTTTGTGCCTTTTTTAAATTTGGTCACTCGATTCTGTTTGTGGGTTTATGTGGTTTTACTTTGGGACACTTGTGTTGTAGTTTTGTGTGTGTCCCTTAGTTTAACCCCTCGTTTTTCTGTAAGACTGCGTGACCCGTTTTGTGACACAAAACTTGTTGTATGTTAAGTTTAGGCTATATTCTGTATATATGTTAGTCTGTTTTGTTAATTCTACCTTTTACATCCCTGTTAATTAAACTTTATTTAATGTATTCAATTTTTTTGTTACTTCCCTGACCCTAATGAGCTGGGTCGTAACAAGGCACTAGGTAGCGCCAGCTTCGCTATACTAGTACATCTCCAAAGACAACTACTATTTACTTTTAGTTCAGTAGAGATTGGAAATTGGGGTAAAAAGAGCCTAAATATGCAGGTTTTTGTGTTAAACATGTGTGAAAGAAACAAAACACAACTCCAGGTCTGTTTGTGATGGGGAAACAACATTAAAACATAGATCAGAAAATAGTTTAATTAACTAATTAACTGACCATTGGAGCTTTCCAGTGCTGAAACAGAATATGTCAGTAATTTATGGACTTTGATGTTTGATTGATTTCCCCATTGTAGCCGCCATATGTCACTGTCTAGAGGCGTCTCGACTGCTGCAGAGAGGCGACCAAACGCTGGCCTGAACTCGACAACTGGGTCACGTAGTTTCGATTTGGCTTTCCAGAGTAAAAAGAGAAACTTGACACATAAAATAATCCACAAATAGAATGAGAAATACTGAGTCGTGGGACTATATGGCAAGGCTTGTTTTGAATTGACAGCTGCTCTCACATTTTAGAATCAACAGTGTTAAAAGCTGCGTTCCAAATACACTTCCTGCTTGAGTCTTGGAGATGATCAAAGATTGTTTATATTCTTTATAAATGTATATTTCTTATATTTTCCCCATCAAAGTTACAACTAATTACAAAGAATAACTAAGATGTTTTATTTAAAGAGGGAGTATTAACTGCAAACACGTAACATATTTAGATCACCATGTTAACGTTACGGCCTCAGACCTTCAGTTCTGACTTGTTTTGTGTGTTTTAAATTATTTCGCTGAGCTGTCCTGATTCCTGCTATAGAGGCAGGTTTTGTTGTGTAATGTATTTAATGTATTAACCTGTGAGTCTGTGTTCATGATATAAAGTTTGGGTTAAAAGAAAAAGCAGGAACAAATTGGAGATCAGGATGTAATGTTTCTGTGCTTATGCCACAATAAGGATGGCAAAATATGGTCATTTTATTCAATTTCTCCACAGTATTTGGACTCAAGACTGTTTTCTTTTTTTTACAGAGAATTGCCCCTGCTTTAAAAAAACAAAACAAAAAAAAAAAAAAAACGTTCACAGCGCACAGATGAAGCAGGCGTGCAGAGAAAAGCCACTTGCCAGCTCCATCGCAAAAAAAAAAAGGAGTCTCAAACAGAATGTACCAAACTCGCAATAACCCAAAACCACAAAATATTTTGGAGGAATCCATTACTTTTCACTGGCCCTTATGTTTCGAATCATGCCAAATCTGCGAACCACTTCCTGAAGCAGTCACGTGGTAGAGCTGGGCGGCGAGGCTTCGGATGTCATCATTTTCGGCTCCTCCCCCAAATGAAGCAAGCCTCGATACGCGCTTCGCGGAAACACCCCCTTCATTACTCGACACAGGCTTCGAAGCCTCAGCACATCTCGTAACGTCACTACTAGTTCTGTAGTTTAGTTCTGTTTTGTGCCTTTTAAAAAAAATAAAAAATTATTTGGTCACTCAATTCTGTTGTTGTCGCCAGGTGCTACATTCCAACGACTTCTGTAAAAACTAAGGATGCTTGCTGCGACGTTGTTGTGTCCTCCAATGCGCATGTGGGACACTTTTGGGGCGTTTAAAGTTCACACTGGAAACCACATACAAGTCACATTTAATTGGAAACTTGAACAACCTCACAAAAAAATCTGAATTGAACATTAAGCCCTGCAGTCTGAATGTAGCCTTAGTTGCCTCTTGAGCACAAATAAAGTAATGATTGATTTGACTGATCGATTATATATCTTGTTCTCACTCACATTCTATGTTATTAGGTTCTTTTTTTCAGACCTAGAGTGTTCAGTTTTGCGGTTTGTTTTCCTCTGTCCCAATGATGTTTGCTCCATCCCACAGACAGAGGAAAACAAACATCGCCGCTGGATTAAAGAAGCAATCGAAATAAGGAAACGTGCCCACAGGACTGTAAACCGGGACGAGGGGGCTTTTTTACTCTCACACACCTGGGATACTGTCCTGAGGAAGTCGGACTGCAGATGGCGCTGTCGTCCTGCCTCCACCGGTAGGAAGACAGCGCCAAAACCTGTTTAAATCAGCTGACTGGACACGTCACAGCAACATCACGTGACCACTCCGAGGAAGACGCTAGTGAGCAGTCGAAACTGTCAGGTATGAAATAACACTCTAGGTCTGAAAAAAAGAACCTAATAACATAGAATATTGGAAGACCAAATGAATCTCATTGGACTATCACTCACATTCTAATTTGTGGAGCCCGTTTCAGTCTCGTGGGGCTCTGCAGCTCTGCACACGGCCCCACATGAGGCTCTTCACTGTGGGGCCGGAGCCATGTTTGTGTGAAGGGAAGAGCGATCGGATCTGGATGTGTTAGGGTGCTGTCTGACCACATCATTTGAAACTGCATATATTTCACCCTTGGCTGCTTTCAATTCGGGGCAGATTATTACTATGCAGATCATCAGACCATATTAGATCAACGGAGCATATTATTTTGTGCACACCAAAGTTTAAGTTGGCCTTCCAGATATCTGCTTTTGATCAGCCTACGTGGCAGTTTGTGGAAAAAGTCGAGTAAATAAAAATAGAGGAAGTAGTGGGACACCTCCACCTGTGTCACCAACAGAAAGTTCCATCCAACACGCAGAGACAATTTATGAACAAGTTAAAACATTAATTTAATGAAATAAAGGTGTTGTCATCTATTTGTATTGGTCTAATCGTAACTCTTATTAACAATTTAGTCATGTTTTGGCCCTTGTTAACATTATGGGCACTACACACTGTAAACCTGTCCAGTGTAATTAAATAGATTAAGTTGTGTATACTCAAAGTTTTAGAAATAGTCCTAACTTAATTATGTCAAGTTGCTCAAACATGTTCTTCTTTTTCAGCAATTTTAACATTTTTTATTTTTATTTTTTTTGATTAAAGGTTTATCAAAAGACGCACGAAGCAAACCATCCAACCTTTTAAGTTTTAGAAGATTATGACTTTCAAGTTTATCATTGTAAAATAATTGAGGCAAACGATTGCTTATGTTTTTTTGACTTTTGGTAACTTATTCAGGTTTACAGTGCAGAGTAACTAAATACATGTACTGAAAATGCATATTCTGAATACTAGTTTTGATTAATTGTATTCCTGCACAGTTACTCTATCATTTGGTGGTGTTCAGAATTGAGTTACTTTTTTTTTTTTAAATCAAAGGAATACATGGCAGGACAACACAATTTTGGTTTTGAATTACACAGTATTAGTGAGAAAACTAGAAAATGCCACTCTTGCAATGTATGTGCGTGCAGTTTTTCCTTCTGTAATTAGACATAAATTAAGGTGTAACAATGAGTGCGAGAAAAATCAAGCTGTTTGAAATTGTGTCATGTTTTTGTCACTATAATATAATGTGTAAAAAGTATTCTAAGTATTCAGAATACAGTACTCTGACTGTACCTTGTATCAGAATAGATTACAAAAGAAAAATTTAATGCACATATTCAGCATTCTGTAACTACATATAAATGGTGAACCGTGGACCTGGACCCTGGGCCTTCACTAGGACCAATTGCTGTTATAATCATCAGAAAGACCCGAGACCTGGAGCTCGGAGCCCATGCTGGTGTTTCTTTAGTTCAATGCCTGCAGGAGGAGTCACTGATTTACCCAGACACCATTGGAAGAAAAACTGTGATTGGTCCATTTCCATTCCATTATATTAAACCTTTGTTTCACAAGAAATTTTAGCCCAAGTTTATAACAGTGATCTAGAAATTATTACTAGTGTAGTTAGTGGCGAACCATGGACCTGGACTCTGGGCCTTCACTAGGACCAATTGCTGCTATCATGACATCATTTATTAAAAAAAAAAAAAAACTAAACAAAGCAAATCACACATTCACTTACTTCATATATGTGTTTAATAATAATTAGCTACTACAGATGGATGAATCCGTGCCTCCGCAGGCTCCGAGCTCTGGTTCCCCCGCAGCATCCAAATAGAGGTTTGATTTGCTCGGGCCTTTGTTCCAGCCACCAAAGGCGCTGCAGGTGTTTCTTTAGTTCAATGCCTGCAGGGGGAGTCACTGATTTACCCAGATACCACTTGAAGATAAATTCTGATTGGTCCATTTCCATTCCATTATATTAACCCTTTGTTTCCCAAGAAATATTACCGTATTTTTCAGGCTATTAGATGCTCTCTTAAGCCTCTAACTCTATAAAAAAATGGCCGCGCACCCTGCAAACCAGAGCGCCCTATGCACAAATCCACTCGGGTGTCCCAGCACGACTTCAGTAAACTACAAAGCTGCACCACCAGCAAAAAACACCCGCAGACACACTCATCACTCCACGAGGACAAGGAACAGAACAGAGGAACGAACAGAAAAAGCGAGTGTCATGTGCCACTCTGAGCCACAACTGAACAACTGAGTCACTGCGAACACGCCGACAATCCAGCGCTCCCAGACAGCACCCTCCCTACACGCCACAACTGAACAAAGCCCAGAGTCACCGTGAACAACTGTTGTGTTTCATTTAAAGTCCGGTGTGCCTTATAATCCAGAGCACTTAATAGCCCGGAAAATACAGTAGTGCATCCTTTATTACTCACTGAATTTAAAAAAAAATACTGAAAAAATATATTGGTAGTGCAAAAATTATTTCAGTATTTTTTCTTGGGCCTTCACTGAATACCTTGAAGGCCCTGGCGGTTCCTCTCTACTACATACATTTTCAAAGTATTCTTCCCAACACTAACTATAGATATACCTCTATCTATGTCACAGGTGTCAAACATAAGGCCCGGGGGCCAGATCCGGCCCTCCAAGACCTTTAATCTGGCCCTCAGATGATTTTCTACTAAAATATTTTAATTATATTTTCTATTAAAATATTGTTAATTTTCTGTGGTGTTTATCACAGCAGCGTCTCCAGTGTCTCTGTACGTGGCCCCTCCCACCAGAGCAGCACAAACGAAGACTTGTCTCTTTCCAAACGCTCTTAAAGGACGATCGTTTTGACTGTTGACTGTGACACCCTCATCAGAAAAATGTCACAAATTAGAAAAGTGGAGCCGAGTGCAGGATTTTCCACGAAAAACGGACTTATTCCTGTTTACATACAAGTTCATGTTAAAACATTGTGTTGAAATGACATTTTTCTTAAAGTTTCAGGTTGTTCATAATATTATAGTATTTTGTAAAAGAAAGAGTTCATAAATTAAAAAAGATTTCTGTAGTAGATTTGTGTTTCTCTGCACAAATATTTGAACTTATTGCTATTTTTGGGGCCATATATGACATGAGTTTTTCTGATCCGGCCCCTTTGGGATCAAAGTAGGTTGGATACGGCCCCCGGACCAAAATGAGTTTGACACCCCTGATCTATGTCATACCAGCAAGTAAAAATATGAACATCATAAAAAACATATAAATTAATAAATACAGTTTTTATTGAAGTGAGTAGTCTACCTTTATGCAGAATACTTTTAAAATAGTACTTAAAATTCCAAATGTGGACCTCTAGCTACATAAACAGTGAACCAAAACACCCCAGATACTGTAAGTACATTTGACTGCCCCCGGTGGAAGTGTCCGTCTTTCTATTGATTTTGTTATCAGTGAACAGACAGATTGGAGATGGTTTGTGCCAAAGCTCTGTGGACCCACACACATGTGTTTAAAGGCACTTCCTGCACCAGCAATAGCACAGCTGGGGCGAGCTCACATACAGAGCGCTTTATGACCACCCAGAGTCCAGCTGTTCCTGTGTCACTAATGGACAAGATGGCCGACAGTGGATCTGCTCTTATCTCGAGCTCACAGGACACACACACACACACACACACACAAGTACACACACACATTTAGAGGTCCAAAAATGTCTGCACAGGATGGAGGCTGTATTCACACTCGCAATAGGCTACGGCAAACAAGTGCACACAAAGACGCAGCCAGGAACTCTGAGAACAAAAGATGGAGGTCCCAGAGAGAGCTAAATTACTTCTATCTAAAGAGTCTTTTTTTGTAGCAGGTTAGAGCAGCTTGGGTTCCACAGACAAATGAATCCACAGCTGCTAACGTGATGGACTGGCTTTTCAGATAGCAGAGGACAGTGTAGTTAGTCCGATTTTCTACACAAAATAACAGTGATGCTTCAAAGAGACTTCCTTAAACACATTCTTGCCAAAAATGAAAATATAAAAAAAAAGTTTATATCGACAAAAGAGCTTTAATTTTGTTGATTTCAAATGCATATTATCTCTGCAGGTGTTTGTAAACTAAACTCCTTCATTCTAAAGGCTGGTACACTCCCATTCGTCAGCTCAGCCTCCAAATGTCGCAAACTATGAAAAAACCAGGACTACAAAAGATTTCCCTGTTTTCATATATATTTTTATAATAAAGATGTAGTGTAAATATATACCTTAAGTTAAATTATATTATAATTTAATCATACGCCAAGGAAAACACACATGTACTGTAGTCAGGGGTGTAGTGGGCATGGTACACGGGGGGGTACACTGTCCACCCACTACTCCTGGCGTGAGATATAAAAAAAATAACAAATATAAAATAGCTTCCACTTAAATGTCAAACTGGAGCTATTGGCAATGGTGAAAATAACCTGCGTAGGCTCATGAAATCTGCACTGTCCTATAGAGACCTGCAACATGAGGGACCAGGACTGAATCAGGACTAAAACAAGACTAAAACAGGTTTAAACCAGGACTAAACCAGAACTGAACCAGGACTGACTGTTGGAATGGGCCTGGAGGTGCACCCACGTAGACTGTCGGGTGACCACAAGCGAAACAACCGGTGCAGAGCTCCGCGCCTCACGAGGTTCTGTGCAGCCGTCGCCCAGTCACGCTTTGAGGACACCCTGCTCCTCTTTCTCGCTCTCACTTCCAAGATTAGTCCTGGTTTAGACCTGGTTTAGTCCTGGTTCAGACCTGGTTTAGTCCTGCATTAGAGCTAGTTTAGTCCTGGTATGGTCCTGGTTTAGAACGGGTTTAGTCCTGGTTTGGTCCTGATTTAGTCCTGTTTTAGTGCTGGTTCAGACCTGGTTTAATCCTCCTGGTTCATTCCTGATTTAGTCCTGGCTTAGTCCTGGTTTAGTCCTGGTTTAGACCTGGTTTAGTCCTGCATTAGAGCTAGTTTAGTCCTGGTATGGTCCTGGTTTAGAACGGGTTTAGTCCTATTTTGGTCCTGATTTAGTCCTGTTTTAGTGCTGGTTCAGACCTGGTTTAATCCTCCTGGTTCATTCCTGATTTAGTCCTGGCTTAGTCCTGGTTTAGTCCTGGTTTAGACCTGGTTTAGTCCTGCATTAGAGCTAGTTTAGTCCTGGTATGGTCCTGGTTTAGAACGGGTTTAGTCCTATTTTGGTCCTGATTTAGTCCTGTTTTAGTGCTGGTTCAGACCTGGTTTAATCCTCCTGGTTCATTCCTGATTTAGTCCTGTCTTAGTCCTGGTTTAGTCCTGGTTTAGACCTGGTTTAGTCCTGCATTAGAGCTAGTTTAGTCCTGGTATGGTACTGGTTTAGAGCGGGTTTAGTCCTGGTTTGGTCCTGATTTAGTCCTGTTTTAGTGCTGGTTCAGACCTGGTTTAATCCTCCTGGTTCATTCCTGATTTAGTCCTGTCTTAGTCCTGGTTTAGTCCTGGTTTAGACCTGGTTTAGTCCTGCATTAGAGCTAGTTTAGTCCTGGTATGGTCCTGGTTTAGAGCGGGTTTAGTCCTGGTTTGGTCCTGATTTAGTCCTGTTTTAGTGCTGGTTCAGACCTGGTTTAATCCTCCTGGTTCATTCCTGATTTAGTCCTGGCTTAGTCCTGGTTTAGTCCTGGTTCAGACCTGGTTTAGTCCTGCATTAGAGCTAGTTTAGTCCTGGTATGGTCCTGGTTTAGAGCGGGTTTAGTCCTGGTTTGGTCCTGATTTAGTCCTGTTTTAGTGCTGGTTCAGACCTGGTTTAATCCTCCTGGTTCATTCCTGATTTAGTCCTGGCTTAGTCCTGGTTTAGTCCTGGTTTAGACCTGGTTTAGTCCTGCATTAGAGCTAGTTTAGTCCTGGTATGGTCCTGGTTTAGAACGGGTTTAGTCCTATTTTGGTCCTGATTTAGTCCTGTTTTAGTGCTGGTTCAGACCTGGTTTAATCCTCCTGGTTCATTCCTGATTTAGTCCTGTCTTAGTCCTGGTTTAGTCCTGGTTTAGACCTGGTTTAGTCCTGCATTAGAGCTAGTTTAGTCCTGGTATGGTCCTGGTTTAGAGCGGGTTTAGTCCTGGTTTGGGTCCTGATTTAGTCCTGTTTTAGTGCTGGTTCAGACCTGGTTTAATCCTCCTGGTTCATTCCTGATTTAGTCCTGTCTTAGTCCTGGTTTAGTCCTGGTTTAGACCTGGTTTAGTCCTGCATTAGAGCTAGTTTAGTCCTGGTATGGTCCTGGTTTAGAACGGGTTTAGTCCTGGTTTGGTCCTGATTTAGTCCTGTTTTAGTGCTGGTTCAGACCTGGTTTAATCCTCCTGGTTCATTCCTGATTTAGTCCTGGCTTAGTCCTGGTTTAGTCCTGGTTTAGACCTGGTTTAGTCCTGCATTAGAGCTAGTTTAGTCCTGGTATGGTCCTGGTTTAGAGCGGGTTTAGTCCTGGTTTGGTCCTGATTTAGTCCTGTTTTAGTGCTGGTTCAGACCTGGTTTAATCCTCCTGGTTCATTCCTGATTTAGTCCTGGCTTAGTCCTGGTTTAGTCCTGGTTTAGACCTGGTTTAGTCCTGCATTAGAGCTAGTTTAGTCCTGGTATGGTCCTGGTTTAGAGCGGGTTTAGTCCTGGTTTGGTCCTGATTTAGTCCTGTTTTAGTGCTGGTTCAGACCTGGTTTAATCCTCCTGGTTCATTCCTGATTTAGTCCTGGCTTAGTCCTGGTTTAGTCCTGGTTTAGACCTGGTTTAGTCCTGCATTAGAGCTAGTTTAGTCCTGGTATGGTCCTGGTTTAGAGCGGGTTTAGTCCTGGTTTGGTCCTGATTTAGTCCTGTTTTAGTGCTGGTTCAGACCTGGTTTAATCCTCCTGGTTCATTCCTGATTTAGTCCTGGCTTAGTCCTGGTTTAGTCCTGGTTTAGACCTGGTTTAGTCCTGCATTAGAGCTAGTTTAGTCCTGGTATGGTCCTGGTTTAGAGCGGGTTTAGTCCTGGTTTGGTCCTGATTTAGTCCTGTTTTAGTGCTGGTTCAGACCTGGTTTAATCCTCCTGGTTCATTCCTGATTTAGTCCTGGCTTAGTCCTGGTTTAGTCCTGGTTTAATCCTGGTTTAGTCCTCCTGGTTCAGTTCTGGTTCAGTCATGGTTTAGACATGTTTTAGTCCTGGTTTAGTCCTGGTTCATGTGTTGCAGCCTATGATTTATGTCCTGTAGGTGATTATGAACGGCGTTAACATCGATGGCATCACAAATCGCGTCCCCCCCCTTAAAAAAAAAACAAAAAACAAAACACTGCACCACTGCAGGTAGCCAAAAATATTTTCTGGTGGAACAGAAATCAGATGGAGAACACATGTGAACCCACTCATATCCACTTAAAATGCTCAGCAAGCAAGTGTTGATGACTCTCTGCATTTGAATGGTCCTCGTGAGTTCAGTGTCGAACTTTTAACACAGGGGAAAAAATGGATGCTTAAATGTGACACCAAGGAGAAAAAAAACAACAAAACAAAACATGAAACGGATATAATTTCTTGCATTTTGGTGGATTTTAGAGGATTTTCAAAAACCCAACTGCTAGTCTCGATTAATTTGATATCCAATACAGCAAAGAGAAGAGTGGAAACATTTTCAAGAACAAAGTATATATTTTCTTGGACATTTGCCCTTTTTTATCCAATTTTTCATGTGTTTTCCATGTCTGAAGAACAGGCCATTTTGGTATCCAGAATTTCCAGAATGTGTTGGAATCCTGCAACCAGAAAGTTATATTACTGACCTCACTAAAATTCCCAAACTGGAAAAAATAGGCAAGATTTAAAGATCTGAAATACAATCATGCTTTAGTGAAATTAGCAGTGATTGGTGAAAATCTAGTTCTTTGAAACAAATTATGTACATTTTTATCGTCTTCCAAAATATCTGATTTGTAGGCCTCTCCTTTGGCCCCATTTGAGCTCTTGGGGTTTTTTGTCAGATATAGAAACCTTTTATTAGTTCAACTCTTGGCTCGTGTGCCTTTGTGTGTCAGCCGGACACTTCACACAGAATACCTGAGCAGAGAGAAATCAGTAATGCATGAGCAGGTACAGAGAACAGAGGAGCGCTGAGGAGGAGGAGAGGAAGGAGGAGAAGAACCAGAGAGGAGGCAGGACTGAGGGGAGGAGGTGGGCCACAGACAAGGACGGGGGAGAGAACAAAGAGGAGCTGGTTTACGAAAGAACTTCAAACCTGGAATAAGAAATGTGAAAAGGATCATCATGTGAACAAGTCGGGTTTCCACACTTCTTAGGGACGTTATATTGACTTACATTCGTTTCCTGATCTAACTTTATACCACTTTTTACTACTTGCCGAAACTTAAAAGTCCTACATTACGCAAAATGGACTCTTGTGAGCTTTAAATCATGTTATAATGTTGCAACCCCATCAAAAACATCCCTGGAGTTGTGTTTTGTTTCATTCACACTGGAGTAATCTTGCATTCTGTCTTTCTAAAACTCAAACTGTTCTTTTCCACCTAGCGAGGGTTACAAGCTGCTATTCCAACATGCCCCTATTTAGACACTGACGTCTAATTGTCAGAGTAGCGGCATAAACATTATTTTTCAAGTGTCACACTACTTCAACTTTTTTTTTTTCCATTGTCAGAGTAGTGACATTTAACTATGTTTTTCATTCCTCTTTTCTGACATGAATAATATTAATGTGATAGAATCCGTGTATCATTTGTTCATTCGTTTTTCAATATAAAACCAAAAATAAGAAAACGAAAAAACAACAGTTTTCTTCGTTATTTGTCTCCAAAACCAAAATTAAAAAACGGATAACGATTTGGTTTTTCAGTTTTTGATTTTGTGTTTAAATGAAGAATGGAAAAAACGGATAACTGCCGTTTCCCGTTTACGTAACTTCCGTGACTGCGATGCCGGACTTTTGCACCACTGAACCAGGACTGATCCAGGTCCGAGACCAGACCGGGACCAGAGCGGGACTGAGACCGAGACCAGCGGTCCAAGCAATTCCATGTCATCGTCTGCGCGCTGGTTCTGTGCGGGGAAAGCGAGAATGTTCTGTGGACTACAGGTCCGGACGGGCTGCTTCAGTCCTCCGCGCTCAAGAACCACAACTGGTTCTGAGGTGGAGCAAAGCATCCGACTGACGCTTTCACACCAACGAAAAACGAACCGAACTAAGAGCTTTTGGTTCAAATGGACCAGACCGGGACCAGAGAGGGCCTGAGACCAAGACAAGACCAGGATCAGGCTGGGACCAGACCGAAGGCTCAGAGCCCCCTGCAGGGCCGGAGCTCGAAGCTGAGGCTCGGACCCCGCGAGTCTCAGGCTCGAAGTCAAGCTCAGAGCTCAAAGCTAAACGGCCGTTATCTGTTTTTTTCCATTCTTCATTTAAACACAAAGTCGAAAACTGAAAAAACGAATCGTTATCCGTTTTTTCAATTTGGTTTTGGAGACAAATAGTGAAAAAAACTGTTTTTTTTTTTTTTTTGTATTCTTATTTTTGGTTTTATATTGAAAACGAATGAACGAATGATACACAGAGTTGATAGCCTACGACACCTGAATCATTTGGTTAAATGGTCAAGTCAGGTGATTGTCCATCCTCAGAGCCGCCTGGACTCCTTCTACTCAAGACACAGAGGCTGCTATCGTATTTATGAATAAATTGTAATCTATTTCTCTCTCAATTTCTTGGAAAAATTACGTGTTTTTTATTTATTTAATATTTATTGTGATCTTAGCCATGCATTATGGATAAATTGAATTGTTTATGGAACAAACCCTTCTGCACTGGAGCATTGTAACATTTTATTTTGTATTTGTGTTTATTTTACATAATGTGGGTGAATGAAATGTGAAATGTGGGACCTGACTCTGAAATCTGCAAAACAAATTTACCTAAGGGTACGAATAAAGCGACCTAACCTACCTGTCGGAATAGCGATACTAAAAAGTATCGGAAAACTGGCACATCTAGAAGCATGTTGCCCACACCTCTATGTATGTCATTTGTTATCAATTCCATCCATAATTCAGAGACAATTTATACACAAAGAAGCATTTTTTTCCTCGCAGTTTAAACATTGATTTAACAAAATAAGTGTATAATTAATTTTTATTAGTCAAATCATAACTATTGTGTAATTTAGACATGTTTTCACCCTTGTTGACTTTACGGTTGATGTCTTCCGTATGTATCTAAAATGTAAAAAGTAGTAAGAAAAAAAAAAAAAACTCAATGAAAGGGTGTGTCCAAACTTTTGACTGGTATTGTAGTCTATGTCTTATCTGCTTCCTGGGTCCAAAAAGGAAGTGAAATTATTATTAGCCACATTTTTTGTGTGTAAAATGAATAAACAAATTATTAGTCTAAGCTGTCATATGCGCTTTGATTTTACTTCTAAAACCGTCCGTGTTTTGAAGATGTTTCTAAAAGCTTTTAGAGTTGCCCTGTGCAGATTGACTGTTGTGCGTCTGTGCTTTGTACTCTGTTTTCCTGCCTTCACTTTGAGTAATACGGCAGCAGGTGCACGCCACACTGAGTTACTGTGAGGAGGGAGTATTCACATCTTATTACCCATGATTCCTTGCTGCCCCGCGGGTCTAAATGTTGTTATTTTGTGTGTGTTTTTTTTCTCTTCTCTGCCGTTGGTCTGGAGTGAAGCTTGGTTTTGATTAAAGATGGTTGTGGCTTGGCGCTGTGTGAATAGTGAATTCATTACCCGCAGTAACAGACCTCAGGGACACTGCTCTGCGCACGCACAACACCGCACACACACACATACACACACACACTCTCGCACACACACACACACGCAGATCACTGTACACACTAACGTCTCAAACAGATCACCTACTGTCAGCACCACACACAGTATCATTGAAGTACATTCTAAGCCGGTAACTGTACTTTTACTCAAGAAAGAGCCCTGAAATCACAAACTTTACTCAAGTAAGAGTACTGTTACACTGTCAAATATATTACTCAAGGAAATAGTAGGACTAGGTATCATTAAGAAGTTGCCGATACGATACATAGCTCGATACATGTGCCACATTACGATACATATCTCGATACAGTGCACTTTCACTTCGATTTGATATATTTCAAATCGATTCAATGCTGTTCAATAAAAAATAAAGGCTAAATCATGGCTGTGATACTAAAAGTCTTTGTTAAACCACTTCTTGTGCAAAGTTAATATGAAACATTTTATAAATCTAAACAGTGAAAATGTCAAATGTGTCGCATAAACGAGTTTCCTTCCTCTAAACCAGGGGTCATAAAACTTTTTCTCTGGGGCCACATGATCGCTCCTGACTGTGGTGGGGGTCGGGGTCGGGTCGGTCGTATAACAGAATTGTTTTACCCTGACGACGCAGATTATATTCTTTGAAAAATGCCACACTTTCTTTACATATCAGACAAACTGCACAGTCCTTACACAGAACCAAAAACTAATCGTCATCCACTGTTCTTTGAAAACTCGTCACTCTCTCTTAACCTTTCGTACACTCGTCATTTTGCTGTCCTTAACTGCACTACAGAACTCTGCGCATGTGTTGACTCACTGTTTGATGCTCTCCTATTGGTGCGGGTCAGGAGCCTTGCAGCAGAGTTTTGGACTTCCTGCAGCCGGGTAAGTTCCTTCTTGCTCAGACAGGTAAACAGACTGTTACAATAGTCTAGTCTTGAGGACACAAATGCATGGATTAGGGATGGGCATGATTAGTTATCTGATCTTTAAGAATTTCGTCAGTCACATTTATTTTTAATCAACAAACCGAATGTAGGTTGCTGTGTGTAGTGTAAGGAAACGAGGCTGAGTTTGACAGCGCAAACACTGGAGTTCAACTTTCGGGCTCTGGCACAGCTCCTTGGAGATCACTATATCCCTCAGAGTGTGTTTACATGCACATCAGTGTCCCGGGTATGATCGTTTTTTTTGGAGTATCCCTGTTTCGTCATGGTGCATGTATACGCAGTATCCCGGTTACTGCGACATAAAGTTGAGTGCACATGTGTCCAAAAGACAAACACTTTTCAGTCTTTTCATCACAAGAGTAGTGACATAAATAGAGCGACCAACATAAATAAAGTGAGTGAAATGATGTTAAATAAAGAGCTGCACTAAACCTGCACATGTCTGATCTCTGAAAACATGAACCATCTCCAACACGACACAGAACAGACTCACCATCATCATCATCAACACCCCTCTGTCACAGAGAGAACACTCATATTCCACTGAGTCGTGTCCTTTAGTCCGACAGAAGCTGAACCGCATCAATGCACAAGAAAAGAGCTGTTTTTTTTAGAGCTTTTAGTTTATTCAAATGAGCCATTTCGTTTCTGTAAAACATAAACAAATGTGTCAAAACTGCATTAAACACATTATAATGGTGGTTATGGTTTATGTTGTAAAGTTGAGTTTATTTATGCAGATTAGTAATAGTCAATGGTCAAGTGGTAATGGAGGGAAACGGGCAGATTTTTTACATTCAAATAGCTCTTATTCAGAAACTAGAGGGACTATTGAAATAAGTAAAGTATCAGAATGTAGGAAAGAGTTACACTCCAACAGGGTAAAGTTAATCCTGTGATATTCTTTCAAGTTGTTGACACAAAATTTAAAAATTCATGTCGGTAACGGAGGAAATGAAATATGCAGCACTTTTGGGCAATAAATACAAACAGCGATAACTACCAGTTCTCACTTACATATCCTTAACAAACTGGTTTGAATATTCGCTTCATATAGTTTTCTACCATATGGTACAAGATTAGGTGGAAAAACCTCTTACTTTTTGAGTAATGAGATTTTTTATTAAGAAAGGTCATGGTAACGGAGGGAAAAAGTAACGGAGGGAAAATTGTGCAAACAAGTAGAAGGTGCATGATTTTACATAATTTGTCAGTTTTTTTCTTCTGAATACTTTAATATTACTTCAAAATGAAACGAAACTATTTCTATAAAATATGTCAGTCCTTCCAAGCTAATTTTATCATTTTAAAGGTTGTATGGAGGATTTTTTTTGTTTTTTTTTGTTTCAAGTTGTCAATGATAGCATATAGAGGTGCAGTAGCCTTGTAATTATGATGACCAAAAAAAAGAGAATAAAAATTCATCAACTCTGGACGTGGTGGGGCCAGCTAACATTTGCCAATAGATAACGACACGGCCTCGTTATCTGTTAGCTGACAGGCTATCAATCAAAACTCCCTACGTTTCTAGCGTAACTGACCTGCCTGCGCGCCGCCGGTACGTGGTTTACGTACGCCTGTCACGCAGTCCACAGACGCAAGACGCACAGACGCTGTTTACTCCACCAATGCAACAGTTCTTAGCGGCTTTTTTTGACCTATATCTTCCTCGCAGTTAGCACAAAGTTTGTTGCAATGGCAGACAAGAATCCAGAGCAGTTAGCCGCAAAAGAAAGTCCGTTTTTGAGGTCGCTGAAAGAAGAAGACAAGGGGAAAAGCAGCGAAGCCAAACTAAGGTGATTCTTGTAGATTCATTCCAGCGATGGCGCGACTGAAGCAGACGCAGGGTCTAAAGACTGACGCATTGGTCGCCAAATTACTCCTGGACAGGTAACTTCTGCTTATTATGAAAACGTACTTTATTTTCCAAGAGCTAGTCAAACGTTTTTCAGGACACGAAAGCGATATCCTATGTCTGAAAACGTAATTTTCAAGGCAAAGAAAGAGTCCGCTTGCTGCTGCGTGTTGTAGCTAGTTCATTCGCACTGAATCTCCGCGCAACCTTCTCTGCTCCCTTTCCTACTCCTGTCCCCGCTGCCCGTTCCGCTCTTCCCCCTTCTCCTCACTTTACGGGCACGGAATCTCCGCGCACCGCTCCCCTCTCCTCTCTCCTCTCCTCTCTCCTCTCTCCCTGCTCCGCTCTTCTCCCTGCTCCTCACTTCTCGTCGCGAACGAAATGTCCGCACACCCGCTCCCCCCGCTCCTCACTTCTCCGCCTTGCCTAACCAACACTGTAGTTAGTTGTTTACAAGTCATGTGCAGCTCACCGGCTGTAAACAAACCTGTTTCTGGCGTAGTGAGGAGGCGGGAGAAGGCGTTTCTACGTAGGAGCTGTAGGGGAGGGGGGTGGTTTCACGCATGCGCAACATTTGAAAAAGGACAAACAGTCGCTGATTTCTCGTTCCTTGGAAAATCCTTATACAACCTTTAAATACTTTTTTTTTTTTTTTTTTTATCATGTACCTTCATGAACAGTTCAAAGATCGAATAACACAAGATATGATGAAATACATCCATTTATTTACATGATTTGCAGGTTTTTGAAATTTGGGAAATAATTTTTGTTCCATGTTCATACATGGTCTGTTTAAAACGTATGTAACTTTAGAACCAAAAATGGTCCAGAAAAAAGGTAAACAGTTTCATAAACTAGAGTACATATGCTATCTGTTGAATATATTTTTATATCAGATGCATTAACTTGAATTTTTGACCTTGCTGTTTACTTCTGCTTGGCCCCATAGTAATAATAATGATGATGATAGTTTTAATATAAAAATTTTTTAATGATTAATCAAAAGTCGATAGTTAATTCTCCCAACGATTGATTAAGAAAATGTTATCGAATGTCCATCCCTAGTGTGGATTACCATCTCTAACTCAGCTTTAGAAATCACTGTGTGAAGTTTAGATATCTTTCGCAGTTGGAAAAAGCAGTTTTTAGTGAGTTGCTTAGAGTGTGTATCTCTGTTTATCCTTTGCAGTTATATCAAAATCTGTATTGGCGAATCGTGTACTATCTATAATATCAGATAATGAAGCTCCCTATGTATCCCACGCCTAAACTGAACTGTGCTTAAATCCCATTACAACTTACCCTTTTATATTCTTCGACATCAACCGCATATCCAACATTTTAATTTTTCTTTTTTTTCCAGTGGTTTTGAACTGTAAAATTAATCCGATATGAATTTGTTCCATTGAGGAAGTCTTCTGTTTGTCATTAAAATGGTCCGTGAATGTATTTCCTTATCTCATCTCGCAGTGATAAACTCCACGGAGGCGAGAAATCGATCTGTAAATGACAAGATAGGAGAGGGTGAGATAGCGGGAAAAAAATCAGGCTAATAATGCTAATAACATGCAGCGTTATCGGAAAACACGGATCGCTATCTGGAGCTGTTGTGACGCTCTTTTAAACCAGTGATGAGGTTTCAGACTTTTCCGTTATGGGTTTGAAGCACACATTGTTATCGTTTATTTGTCAAGTACGCAAACAGACACATATGCACACACACACACACACACACACACACACACACAAACATTAGTCATTCCCAGTGTTACTTTTGAAATGTATTCCCCTACAGATTACAGATGACATACCCCAAAATGTAGTTTGTAACGGAATCCATTAAAGTACTTAAGGTGAGTAGTGTAATCTGAATACTTTGGATTACTTGATTTGCTGTAGAGAAGCAAAGACGAGGAAATCTTCACATAAGATGTTTTGTCTGCTAAAAGAAAATAAAAAGCCCAGACTTTCTTTAACCAAATTAAAAATATTATTGATAGAAGAGGAGGAGACACAGTTCGCACAGCATGATTTAGTCCTGTTAAATCCTGTTGGAGACATAGTTTAGGCCTGGTTTTAGTCCTAGTTTAGACCTGGTTTGGACCTGGTTTAGACCTGGTTTAGACCTGGTTTAGACCTGGTTTAGACCTGGTTTTAGACTTGGTTTAGACCTGGTTTGGACCTGGGTTTAGACCTGGGTTTAGACCTGGTTTAGACCTGGTTTAGACCTGGTTTTAGACTTGGTTTAGACTTGGTTTGGACCTGGGTTTAGACCTGGTTTAGACCTGGGTTTAGACCTGGTTTAAACCTGGTTTAGACCTGGTTTAGACCTGGTTTTAGACTTGGTTTAGACTTGGTTTGGACCTGGGTTTAGACCTGGGTTTAGACATGGTTTAGACCTGGTTTGGACCTGGGTTTAGACCTGGTTTAGATCTGGGTTTAGACCTGGTTTAAACCTGGTTTAGACCTGGTTTAGACCTGGTTTTAGACTTGGTTTAGACTTGGTTTGGACCTGGGTTTAGACCTGGGTTTAGACCTGGTTTAGACCTGGGTTTAGGCCTGGTTTAGACCTGGTTTTAGACTTGGTTTAGACCTGGTTTTAGACCTGGTTTAGACTTGGTTTAGACCTGGTTTAGACCTGGTTTGGACCTGGGTTTAGACCTGGTTTAGACCTGGTTTGGACCTGGATTAGACCGGTTCTTCTTTGTTCTTTTGAATTTCAATTAAGAATGCAAAACAATAAAATAGGAAAACAGTTTCTTATTTCATTATTCCACTTTAGTGTCAAACAAAAAAACAGATTTTAACCTCTATTTCCAATATTTATTTTAAAGTTTTTGGATGCATTAGTTATTATTGGATGTTATAGGCAAGACACAAATGAAGGAAAGTGGAATTAAGATGTGCTCAGAAATGAGTATTTAAAGATTTTGTGAAAAACACAGCCTAAGACGCACAGGATTGGACCGATGCAGAGTCGGAAAGAGCTGTAACGAGCTCATTTTGTGGACAAACATGTCTTCTTTTAAAGTGTCACGTTTACTTTCACGTCTTAGAAAGTAATTGTTGAACTCCATGATGAGAAACGGGTAGGAGCAAGGTAATAAGCTCTCCTTTGTTCAGTTGACAGCACATTCACACACAAAGCGCTGAGCAGCATAACATCCGGGGCATATAAACCAGAGAGAATAAATGGCGAGGAGAAAATTCAGTTTGTTGACTGGACAAAAGTTAGTTTGGTTGAAGACGTTTCGCAGCTCATCCAAGCTGCTTCTTCAGTTCTGGTCAGACGCTGGTGGACACTTCCTTATATCTGCAGGGAGGAGCTAACTACACTGAAACTAACACACACTTGTTTACAGTTTCTGTTTGTTAGTTCGGGCCTATTGACCTGTACAGGGTGTGGGGTCTAATTAGCATAACAATTCATGGCCATAATGGAGCTTCCACACCTCTGGACCTGACCTGGCTACACCTGTTGTTCTCTTGTTTGTTTTGATTTAGGTTTAAGGAGGAGTTGTAAATAGGAGATAGATGGTCTCTATTTCTGTTTAAAGAAGGATTCTCTTTCTTAACAAAAATGGCTTCTTTCACTCCCCTCTCAAACCAATTCTTTTCTCTGGCTAAAATCTTTACCTCGCTGTGATCAAAGGAGTGGCCCGTGGCTTTTAGGTGGAGATGTACAGCAGACTGAGGTCCTGTGTTGCTCTCTCATCTGTGTTGGTTCATCCTCTTGTGAAGTAGCTGTTTAGTTTCTCCAGTGTTGCGCTCACCGCAGTTTTCACTACACTGAATGGAGTAGACAACATTGCTTTGTTTGTGGCTCTGTGTTTTGTCCTTTGGTTGGACCAGTCTCTGTCTTAGTGTGTTTGTAGGTTTGAAATAGACCGGGATCTCATGTTGTCTGAAAGATGCTCTGTAATTTTTCAGAAACACCAGCCATGTAGGGAATAGTTACCCCCTTTCTCCTGGGTTCTGATTCTCTGTTGTCCTGTTTTTTAGTTCTCTTGGTTTTGTTGAAGGCTCATTTTGGATATCCGCAAACAGAGAGGGCTTTCAGTAAGCAAGGCTTTATTGCAGTAATATTGTTAAAGCAGAACTCTCCTTAATTAATGTCGTCAGAGATCACGTCAGGGCTAAATTTCCAAATTGTACTTATTTTTGCTCAGTGAAAACACAAGTTGTACACACCCTGCAGCAGATGAGACATGAGCAGCTCAAATCAAAGTTTTTATACAAACATGTGTCAGTAATGGTTCAGCTTCATCACTACACTGAAAAACGGAGCAAGCTAATAACAGCATCCACCAAGATAACTGCGTACTAAAGTTAACAATTACTCAAGTATCATAACTATAACAATGATACGAGCAATGCACATGAAATGTATGTGTTCAGTAACAATATCTGCAGATCTGCGTCACTCCTTCTCTTCCCTTGAGCTCTGTTATTCCTCAAACTTCTTCCCCACATTGACTCCTGTGAGCTCGAGCTCTGTCCCATTCACGTTTCTTTTCCTTCCTTCTCAGACAAAAGCTTCCGCTGTCTCTTAGCTGGTTGTGCCATGGCTGACACCTCACAAATAAACACTAGATATTTATTTTTTCAGTGCACTGCGGATAGCGCCAGTAAGGGGTGTGTCACAGCTCGGTTACCTGTGTGTATCAAGCCCCGGGGTTCCAAAATGACCGCCCATTCAAGTTAATGGGCCGAGCTCAGTGGTGCATGATCCCAGTTAGCCTAGCCCGGCTAGGTACTTCCGGTGGCTGTGGGCCGACCGAGCGTGCGCAGTAGTGCCCATTCTCCCATGGACACACGAGAACGCACGGAGCGCGTGCTCGTGTATCAGAGCTGAGCCGAAGCTAACGATTATAAAGCGTTTTTTTAAGACAACTGAAGGATTTGAGCTGAGAAAAAGTTTATGATCTAAAAATAAGTAAAAAATGCCACAAAAATCTGATTTTTTGGAAAGTTGTAGTTGCCCTGTCAGCCGAACACGAGCAGTTTGTAATTACATTGTGCTCTATGAGAAAAATCTCCTCTAGGCTCATGGGATTTTTTCCGCTGTAGTTCCAGTGAGTGACCACTAGTCAACTCGAGGCAGCTACAAGCAGCAAAACCCTATCCACTTATTTTAATAGATCCATGGTGTGTATGTTGAAGTGCCGTAAAGCAGTTTGACTCTCGCGTGAACGAGAACAGAGCCCTGAGAGCTGCACCGCGTTGGTGGAAACCAAGTTACATGTCTGGTTTTTGCACCCAGAGACAGCTGGGGGCGCCACTGTACCCTTCAAACACCCCAAAATGTCATATGTAACCATCAGAGGGTCTATGAGACATTAATTAAAGTAAAATGTTACTGAGTTCTGCTCATGTGAGAATGAAACAAAACACAACTCCGGGTGTGTTTTTGACGAGGAAACAGCATTATTATGACGTAGATCAGAAAGTAGAGTAATATGGGCAAAAGTATCAAAAATCAGATATTAATAGATACCAAACCTAGTATCAAAACTAGATACTCATTTGAGCAGGTACTGATACTAAAAAAAGTCATTCAGAGGACAGAAATGACTCTTTCCTGAATAACTTTTTAATGATCTTGGGCATATTCTAGTCTCAGCCCATGGACGACTATGGAACCCACACAGACGACTGAGAGATTACACAGATATAAGACCACAGGGTAAAATTAAAGGAGGTCAAAAACGAGTTTGAAATTTTGGTATCGTGACATTACACACAACATTAATTCCAGTGTCTTTTGAGCCCTGATGGACCTGCTGGCTGCTTGTGGTTTATTGGATCTGAGAGATGAAAGTATTTTGAGACATTTGTTTATCAGAAAAGTCCATAAACTTTGACAAAGGTTTATAATTTCAAAGTTAATCAGTGTTTTGTGATGGCTACACTAGAAATAATATAATTGGACGACCATTTTATATTTAACTACGGGGTGTTGTAAAGGCCGTTTTAAGCCATGGTTTTAAGTTATACTGTTGATTTATTAAAAATGTTCTATTTATACTTATTTGTTATGTTTAGTTTTTTTTTTTCAAAGAGGACCCCAAAGCAGAGATGAAGATTGTTAAGTTTTAACAGTTTATTTAAAAGATAGTTGCAGGCTGGTCCAAGATGGGAAGCAGTGGCACTGGCAAGATGACCGCATGAGACGGAATAATCTGGCAGCGAAGAGAAGTCAAGGAGACGTCTTTATACTAGAGCTGATTCCAGATGAGCTGCAGATGTGCCGCTCTGCTGCAGGAGCTCCAGCCATGCCCCGTCACACACAGAAAGACCAAACCCTAACACTTATTATTTTAACTGGAAGAGAATTATATTTTGGGTGGAGTAAGGCTGGTGGCAGGAGACTGCAGTTCCTATAATCAGACAGGTTGGAGAGCTCTAGCTGTGGATGTGGAAGTTTTTGTAGAGTTTTTGTGTCTCATTTTGTGCCTGTGGATTCAATATTGGATTTTGTGGACTGCTGCTCTCTGTGGATTGTGTTGAACCTTCCTTCAGGGTGAGAAACCTCAGGGAGAGCCACAGAAGGAGGGATCCACTTCC
>NW_026571299.1:12113052-12134262 GCF_026225935.1 Boleophthalmus pectinirostris
ACTAGGGGAGGGCGAAACTTGATATTAAAATATATGAGTATTTAAACACGAAATTATTCTGACATATTGTATTATTGATAAATGCTTATATTTATCTCCATCCATTTATTTTCTTTGGTATCGGGCTGGGTTAAGGGCAGCAGTTAAGCAGGGACTCCTAGATTCTCTCACCCAGCAACTTCTCCAGCTTATATTTTATTTAATTCTATTTATATTTCCTGGTTCACTTGTTTGTCTTCTCTGTGCTCACCCCCTCGCTCGGCATGAATGAGCAAGCTGTTTTTTTCGAGCTTATATTTATGCAAATGATCCATGTGTTTTAAGTTTCATTTCTGTAAACATAACAAATGTGTCAAAGCTGCATTAAACCATTATAATCTCAAACAGAAATGTGGCTCTATAGTCGTTATGGTTTATATGTCGTAAAGTTTAATAATGTAAATTTTATTTATGCAGAAGATTTTAATGAATAATCTGCTGCAGTGTAGAAGTTGTACAATAGTGTTTGGAAACGTTGGGTTTGATCTGCGCAGTGGATTGTGGGATGCCTCAAGCTCCTTATCGCTGGTTAGGAACATGGATCTATTAATAGGAGCTCCCGAGCTTCCACTGCTAAAGGAGCTCATGGTTCTGGTTTATCGTTTGGTTAATAGAGCTATGCAAAGATGACAATATTGTTTTGATGTGTTGGTGTGGGTGGTTGGGGGAAATGGGGGCTTTTGTATTTGTTGTGATTTTGGTTGTTGCTTTATGTTTTTGTTTTTATGTTGAATATTGCAGTTGTTAAACGTTGATGTTTGTTTTTGTTTTTTTTAAATGTTATGTTCTGCTGTCTTTAATAAAAAAATAAAAAAAAGATGAGCTTGAATTAAGCTGATTTATCCATCCATACATCCATTTTCTTCCATTTATCCGGGGCCGGGTCGCAAGGCAGCAGTCTAAGCAGTGACTCCCCTTCCTTCACCCCAGACACGTCCTCCAGCTCCTCTGGGGGGACGCCAAGGTGTTCCCAGGTCAGCCGAGGGACATAGTCCCTCCAACGTGTCCTGGGTCTTCCCCTGGGCCTCCTCCAGGTGGGACGTGCCCAGAACACCTCCCGAGGTAGCGGCCCAGAAGGACCTGATCCTCATCTCAGCCACTTCATACTCGGCTGCAAACTGCCCCAGTGCACACTGCACGTCTTGGCTTGATGAAGCCAACAGGCAACATCTGCAAATAGCAGAGATGAGATCCTGTGGTCCCCAAACCGGACCCTCCGGCCCCTGACTGCGCTAGAAATTCTGTCATAAATACATGAACAAACTGGTGACAAAGGGCAGCCCTGGCAGAGTTCAACATGCACTGGGAAAAGTCTGACTTACTGCGGCAATGTGAAACAGCTACCGGGAGGGCAGCCCTTAGCAAAGGCCCAGACCATACTCCCTGAGCACCCCCCTTGTGAAATTTGGCATATTTGTTTTTGCAGTATTTTTAGGAAGTTCTTTTCTGTACTATAAGAGATATATATTGTATTTTGAGATATAGAAATATAACAAGATATATTTTTGCTCATATCACTAAGCTATGCTCCTCTGTATTTTTAAACTCCCAAACACCTTACTAGAATCATTTGGATATTTCAGACCTGGAATTGCGATCTGACTAAATAAAGTAAAAGGAGCTGTTATCTTGAAAATTAACTTCATGACTCACAAGGTGGAACAGGCATTTTTGAGCTTTGGAAATATAAGACTAAATTAAAGGATTACTCAAAATGAGTGAATGAAACAAAACACAACTCAAAGTATGTTTCTGATGAGGTAACATTGTAAATGATTAAAGCTAGCAAGAGTCAATTTTGTGTAATATAGGACATACAACATTAATTTCAGAATTTTTTAGTTTTATTTTTTCATAAGACATTCAAATTGCACAATAAATAGTGGCCTTCATGATTTTTGATTTTGCACATTCCAAATTGTCCCGGATTGTCAAACTGTAATCATGCGACAAAGAAAGCAGAGTCAGACTTTGGGTGAACAAAATTGAACGGAAAATTGGATAACAAAATAGAGCGTAATTTAATTTTTTTCCAATTATTATTATTTTTTGCTTCTCTTACAGACAACTACTCAGGGTCTCTCCGCTTGTGCAATGTCTCTTTTATGAAAACCAATCATTTTATTCACTGAAAATGAGGCCAGATATTACAAATTCTCTTCAAACAAACAAGGGAGGGTGTGTCTGATTAATCCTCAGCAAATCTCCGCTCGAGGGGTGTTGAAAAGGTGAAGGAAGGCTAAAAAATGTAATGTTCTGTCGGTCATGATGAGTTTTTCCCATTAGAATCCCGAGATGTGAAGTGGGCAGAGTTGACTGTTGCATCACTGTTGCGCTCAGTTCCCAGTTTAGTTACAGCACGACTCCGAGCCCAGTCTAATGAGAACATGAATAGGCTTTGACACGAATCACCTCCATCACCGGGCAAGGTTAATGTCTTTATTTGTCATTATATTTACAACTTGTACCATCAAATCTTGTGAAAGTACTTCGAGGGTCAACAAAAATTGAGAGGAAAATTGAAGGTTATTTTTCGTGCTGTTCTCTGATTATAATGCTTCCTCATTACAAACCTATCTGGAGTTGTGTTTTGTTTCAATCATACTGCAAGAATCAATATCTAGGTAAGTTAAAATGACTCAATTTAGGAACATTTTACATTATTTGAGTAGATTAAGAATAGAGTAGATAGATAGAATAATTGTGTCTTTCTTAACTCAAGCAACATTTGATTTTGTTTCTTATTTTAAGTGCAAAAAGTTGTTGTTTTTCTTATCTTAAGTGTAGCAAGATGTATTTTCATATTTTAAATACAAAAAAGTCTTGTTCCATTGGCAAATAGTTTTACTTGTTAAGTGAAATTTACTCAAATCATGATCAAACTTTCTTAATTTAAGTGATCTTAACTTGGCTAGATTTTAGTTTTTGCAGTGCA
Source organism: Boleophthalmus pectinirostris (assembly GCF_026225935.1). Lineage (NCBI taxonomy): Eukaryota > Metazoa > Chordata > Actinopteri > Gobiiformes > Gobiidae > Boleophthalmus > Boleophthalmus pectinirostris. The sequence goes on from NW_026571299.1 coordinate 12,116,027, forward strand.
CACATGTTTAAAACACACAGATCCTACATATTTAGGCTGAGTTCTTCTCTCAAATTGAAAACACAGTCTTATTCCACCCTGTGATGTCATGAGATGGTACAGAAAGTGCTCCAAATCTTGTAAAAGTACTTCTGCTGTCAATTTTTCCATTAAATAATCACATTGTGTGTCAGCGTGTAAGTTTGTATTGCTGGGTTTGCAGGAAAGGTTCGTTTCTGTCCTGTAAATGTGACTTTTTTAATATCAGTGCTCCTCAAATGAATGGATGGATGACGGCTGCAAGTGTGCTCTTTAAACCTGCGATAAACTGAGAGTGATGCTCCAGTTGAACACTGTCTCTGTGTCTGATACCGCTGCACTGGGGCACTACTGTTAGTACTATACAGAAGGGGTTGGTCTGAAAGGATGGGGGAAGGGGGGTCTAAAGGGGAGGTCTGAAGGCGTGTGATTGGCTGATGAAAGGGGGCAGAGCACATTGTACAGTTTAATAGTAGAGTTGTTATGCGCAGGACAGTGGTTGTGGCAGAGCAAATGAACAGATGTCCTTCTTACTGTAATTCTCCAAGGGTAGTGCTGTCCAGGTCGCGGGTTTAAGGAAACTTTTTGTAGCTCTTACGTTTTTTAAAAGGTGCTATTGATGGTAAATGGCCACATTTGTATAAGCACTTCTGATAGGTTCACCTTTACACTTCAATATTCAATCAATATTCATACAGGAGAGGGGAGTAGGAGTGGGATTTAGTTAACTGTTATGTGGCCACACCAGTTTTGTCATTAACTGATCTTCGTCAGCAAACAGAAATCAGAAAGCATAAGATCAGGGCCAGTGCTGTGTGTCTGGATGGAAGCACATGGAATCAGGTGCCACTGTGGGGTGCACAAAAAAATAAAATAAATAAATAAAAAAAAGCCATTGTGTCCTTAGGCAAGACACTTCACCCACATTGCCTTGTATGAAAGTGGTGTGTGTGGTGAGTGATGGTGGTCAGATGATGCGATTGGAATGGCAGCTGTGGCTTACAGTAGTAGTTTACCACCACCGGATCTTGAGTGACTGAAAAAATGATCTGTAAAGCGTCTTTGTGACAAGTATCTGTGAAAAAGCGCTATATAAGTAATAAACTTACTTACTTAAGTATCTTGCCCTAGACACAACAGCTGTATTCATCTGCAAACCTGTGGTCTGTGGATCTGAGCACTCAACCAATGATGTTTATGTCAAGAGCAGGATTCAAACCGCCAACCACAGATCACTGAACAAACACTGAGCTACTATTGCAACTGAACCTATGTTGCCAGTGCTTTAACCTGCAGATAGAGGACACACACACAATTTTTCTCATTCTCAGTATATGAACATGCCTTTTGTAAAAGCTCAGACCCTCAAAAATTCACTCTCTGAGCTGCAGAGGCTGCACTATAGCACTGATTCATGAGTGGCTGCAGGCGCTGGGTTTAGGAGAATCCTTTTAGGTTAGACCGACTGGATTTCAGCACTGACTGCAACAAAATTAGAGACCCTGTGAGGCTGATTGGTCTTTTGATTAAATAACAACTGAATAAATAACCAAAACACCAAGTTATAACCATCATGTCCATGTTTTTTTTTTTTTTTTTTTAAATCAAGACTTTAGTGTTTTTACTGATAACTATACATTTGTTACCAGTAAAAGCTTGAATCTGAGGACACAGGCCATGTTTATAAAATTTCAAATCATTTCAATCTTACATATGTTTTTTGAAATAGACAGGAATGCATTATTCCAATTAATTCAAACGATTATCAATTTTACCAGGTCTTCTATAAAAGCTCTCTATTCTCTGTAATGACTATCCAGTACTTAGAAAATATAAATATGAATCACAGTGTTCTTAGTGGAGTCTTGTGTCCCTAAAAGCACAAAAGCATCTCTTCTATAATAACGATAACAGTAGTTGCTCCATTCGGCTTGAGTACAGCTCCATATGAATGTAATCTATATTGATCTGATTGTGGATGTGATGCTGCAGAGCTGAGCTCGGGGGACATTAAACCTGATGACTGTTCTTCTCTGTGTGTGGCTCCCTTTTGTGGCCCTATTGTTGTATCGAGGCTTTTGACGGGCGCTCTGCTCAGTCACATTCATATTCATCTGTCACGTCTTTATGCCACTCCAGAAAGCACTAAAAGGATAGCGCAGACGGCGAAGAAATATTCACTCCCATTTTTTCACACTGGTTTCAAATGAACTGCAATGCAAATAAATGGTGTTTATGGGCGTTTTGTGCAAAGTGAGCGAATTCAATTGAGAACGATGAATGCATAGTAATGATACTGCTTAACGGACAGTAAAAGATTTCCACAGTTAGTCAATCTTCTGTGGCTTCAGTGGAAGTTGTAGCTGACCAATCAAAACCATTCTGCTGTTTAGATGGGCCATGATTGACAGATAGACAGCCAATCAAGAAATACCGTGTTTCAAGAAGCAGAATTGACCTTATTCCAGTCTGTTTCAAGGACATACAGACCACATGTTACATAAACACATCGTAATAAATCAGTGCGCCAGTGTTTGTATAGACTCGAATGAGATTATGATGTTACCTGCCTGTGAATGTAGCAGCAGAAGCAGAAGCAGAAGGACACACTCAGTTTTGGATTTAATTTGCTCTAGAATTGCATTAAGGAAGCCTGTAGGAGTCTGTGCTCTTACAGTTTTTAAAAAAAGTCCTACAATCATAAACTCAAGTCCGAGCCCATTATTAGCCCTATATTTCTAGCCTGATTTGAAGGTTTTAGTGCAGGGTCTCCAGCTTTTACTCGGTGAGCTACTTTTACAAAATGAAAATGCCAGAGAGCTTAGGGATCGTAAGAAATTGATATAAGAAGAGAGCAAACTTAGATGGTACAACATAAACCATTATCCATTTATTAGTGCGCAGAGTTCAGCACAGTGTAAATCATGTAATTAATATATTTGAGTTTTCAGTATAGCACAATATAATTGGGATCCCTTTCACTGAACTGGGAGGGGATGGAGATTTCTGGTAACTTTCCTTACTGCACCTTTCCGTATATCTTATAGTTTTTCCTGTCCGTCACCCCACCCTTTCTATTTCTGAATTTGAAATGTTTATGACATATTCCACTTAGCTCCATCCAGTCCCCTCGCACTCCGGATAATTATCGTGATACACCACGTTTAATTCTATACCGCGCAATGCAAGCTGTGCCTCATTCCCGTCTCCCTCTGCCACTTGGTCTCGTGGTATCTCTCTTTGTGACGAGAACTAAGAAGCTGAATTTTTTGTGCCATTACTATTTGTGTGTTACGGATCTGCAAGTCTTTGTGCAAACCAAAAAAATAAATCCCCCCTCAATTTTATTTTTAACTTTACCACTGGTGCTGAACTCTGCGCACTAATAAATGGATAATGGTTTATGTTGTACCCCATCTAAGTCTTGCTCTCTTTCTTATATCAATTTCTTACGATCCCTAAGCTCTCTGGCATTTTCATTTTGTAAAAGTAGCTCACCGGAGTAAAAGGCTGGAGACCCCTGCACTAAAACCTTCAAATCAGGCTAGAAATATAGGGCTAATAATGGGCTCGGACTTGAGTTTATGATTGTAGGACCTTTTTTTTAAAAAACTGTAAGAGCACAGACTACCTACAGGCTTCCTTAATGCAATTCTAGAGCAAATTAAATCCAAAACTGAGTGTGTCCTTCTGCTTCTGCTTCTGGCTGCTACATTTCACAGGCAGGTAACATCATAATCCTCATTCGAGTCCATTACAAACACTGGCTGCACTGATTTTATTACGATGTGTTTATGTAACATGTGTGGTCTGTATGTGCGTTGAAACAGACTGGAATAAGGTCGATTTCTGCTTCTTGAAACACGGTATTTCTCTGATTGGCTGGTCTATCTGTCAATCATGCCCATCTAAACAACAGAATGGTTTTGATTGGCCAGGCTACAACTTCCACTGAAGCCACAGAAGATTGACTAACTGTGGAAATGCTTTTACTGTCACCGTTTAAGCAGTATCATTACTATGCATTCATCGTTCTCATGATTGAATTCGCTCACTTTGCACAAACGCCCATAAACACCATTTATTTGCATTGCAGTTCATTTGAAAACCAGTGTGAAATAATGGGAGTTGATATTGTCTTCGCCGTCTGCGCTGATCCTTTTAGTGCTTTCTGGAGTGGCATAAAGACGTGACAGATGAATATGAATGTGACTGAGCAGAGCGCCCGTCAAAAGCCTCGATACAACAATAGGGCCACAAAAGGGAGCCACACACAGAGAAGAACAGTCATCAGGTTTAATGTCCCCCGAGGCTCGGCTCTGCAGCCAGTCACATCCACAATCAGATCAATATAGATTACATTCATATGGAGCTGTACGCAAGCCGAATGGAGCAACTACTGTTATCGTTATTATAGAAGAGATGCTTTTGTGCTTTTAGGGACACAAGACTCCACTAAGAACACTGTGATTCATATTTATATTTTCTAAGGTACTGGATAGTCATTACAGAGAATAGAGAGCTTTTATAGAAGACCTGGTACAAATTGATAATACGTTTGAATTATATTGGACATAATGCATTCCTGTCTATTTCAAAAACCATATGTAAGATTGAAATGATTTGAAATTTTATAAACATGGCCTGTGTCCTCAGATTCAAGCTTTTACTGGTAACAAATGTATAGTTATCAGTAAAAACACTAAAGTCTTGATTTAAAAAAAAAAAAAAAAAAACATGGACATGATGGTTATAACTTGGTGTTTTGGTTATTTATTCAGTTGTTATTTAATCAGAAAGACCAATCAGCCTCACAGGGGTCTCTAATTTGTGTTGCCAGTTCCAGTGCTGAAATCCAGTCGGTCTAACCTAAAAGGATTCTCCTAAACCCCAGCTCCTGCAGCCACTCATGAATCAGTGCTATAGTGCAGCCTCTGCAGCTCAGAGAGTGAATTTTTGAGGGTCTGAGCTTTTACAAAGGCATGTTCATATACTGAGAATGAGAAAAACTTGTGTGTGTGTGTCCTCTATCTGCAGGTTAAAGCACTGGCAACATAGGTTCAGTTGCAATAGTAGCTCAGTGTTTGTTCAGTGATCTGGTGGTTGGCGGTTTGAATCCTGCTCTTGACATAAACATCATTGGTTGAGTGCTCAGATCCACAGACCCACAGGTTTGCAGATGAATACAGCTGTTGTGTCCTAGGGCAAGATACTTAAGTAAGTAAGTTTATTACTTATATAGCGCTTTTTCACAGATACTTGTCACAAAGACGCTTTACAGATCATTTTTTCAGTCACTCAAGATCCGGTGGTGGTAAACTACTACTGTAGCCACAGCTGCCATTCCAATCGGCATCATCTGACCACCATCACTCACGCACACACACACTTTCATACAAGGCAATGTGGGTGAAGTGTCTTGCCTAAGGACACAATGGCTTTTTATTTATTTATTTATTTATTTATTTTATTTTTTTTGTGACTGGCATCCCACAGTGGCACCTGATTTTCCCAGTGGTCTTCCATCCAAGTACTAACCAGGCCTGGCCCTGCTTAGCTTCTGAGATCTGACGGGATCAGGTTATGACAAACTGGTGTGGCCACATACCGGTTAACCCACCTCTCCCCTGGTGTCTGCGTACACTGATGTATGAATGTGTGTGTGAAGTGCTTATACAAATGTGGCCATTTACCATCAATAGCACCTTTTAAAAAACGTAAGAGCTACAAAAAGTTTCCTTAAACCCGCGACCTGGACAGCACTACCCTTGGAGAATTACAGTAAGAAGGACATCTGTTCATTTGCTCTGCCACAACCACTGTCCTGCGCATAACAACTCTACTATTAAACTGTACAATGTGCTCTGCCCCCTTTCATCAGCCAATCACACGCCTTCAGACCTCCCCCTTTAGACCCCCCTTCCCCCATCCTTTCAGACCAACCCCTTCTGTATAGTACTAACAGTAGTGCCCCAGTGCAGCGGTATCAGACACAGAGACAGTGTTCACTGGAGCATCACTCTCAGTTTATCGGCAGGTTTAAAGAGCACACTTGCAGCCGTCATCCATCCATTCATTTGAGGAGGCACTGATATTAAAAAAGTCACATTTACAGGACAGAAACGAACCTTTCCTGCAACCCAGCAATACAAAACTTACACGCTGACACCACAATGTGATTATTTAATGGAAAAAATTGACCGCAGAAGTACTTTTACAAGATTTGGAGAACTTTCTGTACCATCTCATGACATCACAGGGTGGAATAAGACTGTGTTTTCAATTTGAGAGAAGAACTCAGCCTAAATATGTAGGATCTGTGTGTTTTAAACATGTGTGCACTGCAAAAACTAAAATCTAGCCAAGTTAAGATCACTTAAATTAAGAAAGTTTGATCACGATTTGAGTAAATTTCACTTAACAAGTAAAACTATTTGCCAATGGAACAAGACTTTTTGTATTTAAAATATGAAAATACATCTTGCTACACTTAAGATAAGAAAAACAACAACTTTTTGCACTTAAAATAAGAAACAAAATCAAATGTTGCTTGAGTTAAGAAAGACACAATTATTCTATCTATCTACTCTATTCTTAATCTACTCAAATAATGTAAAATGTTCCTAAATTGAGTCATTTTAACTTACCTAGATATTGATTCTTGCAGTATGATTGAAACAAAACACAACTCCAGATAAGTTTGTAATGAGGAAGCATTACAATCAGAGAACAGCACGAAAAAGAACCTTTAATTTTCCTCTCAATTTTTGTTGACCCTCGAAGTACTTTCACAAGATTTGGTGGTACAAGTTGTAAATATAATGACAAATAAAGACATTAACCTTGCCCGGTGATGGAGGTGATTCGTGTCAAAGCCTATTCATGTTCTCATTAGACTGGGCTCAGAGTCGTGCTGTAACTAACACTGGGACTGAGCGCAACAGTGATGCAACAGTCAGACCTCTGCCCACTTCACATGCTCGGGATTCTAATGGGAAAACTCATCACTGACAGCGACAGAACATTTACATTGTTTTAGCCTGTCCTTCACCTTTTCCAACACCCCTCGAGCGGAGATTTGCTGAGGATTGAATCAGACTTTTGAAGCCAAAGTCCCTCCCTTGTTGTTTGTAAGAGAATTTGTAATATCTGGCCTCATTTTCAGTGAATAAAATAGTTGATTGAGTTTTCATAAAAGAGACATTGCACAAAGCGGAGAGGACCCTGAGTAGTTGTCTGTAAGAGAAAGGCAAAAAATAATAATAATTTGGAAAAAAAATTAAATGTACGCTCTTATTTTGATTTATCACAATTTTCCGATTCAATTTTGTTTCACTCCAAAGTCTGAACTCTGCTTTTCTTTGTTGCATGATTACAGTTTGACAATCCGGGACAATTTGGAATGTGCAAAATCAAAAATCATGAAGGCCACTATTTATTTGTGCAATTTGAATGTCTTATGAAAAAAATAAAACTAAAAAGTTCTGAAATTAATGTTGTTATAGGTCCTATATTACACAAAATTGACTCTTGCGAGCTTTAAGTCATTTACAATGTTACCTCATCAGAAACATACTTTGAGTTGTGTTTTGTTTCATTCACTCATGTTTGAGTAATCCTTTATTTTTTAGTATGTCTATATTTCCAAAGCTCAAAATGCTCTGTTCCACCTTGTGATGTCATGAAGTGGTAATTTTCAAGATAACAGCTCCTTTTACCTTTAGTTTAGTACAGATCGGCAATTCCAGGTCTGAAATTATCCAAATGATTCTAGTGAAGGTGTTTGGAGTTTAAAAATACAGAGGAGCATAGGGCTTAGTGATATGGAGCAAAAAATATATCTTGTTATATTTTGCTATATCTCAAAATACAATATATATCTCTATATATGTACAGGAAAAAGAACTTCCTAAAAACTACTGCAAAAACAAATATGCCAAATTTCACAAGGGGGGTGCTCAGGGAGTATGGGGTCTGGGGCTCTTTGCTAAGGGCTGCCCGGTCCCTGTGTGAGCTGTGTTCGCATTGCCGGCAGTAAGTCAGACTTGTTCCCAGTGCATGTTGAACTCTGCCAGGGCTGCCCTTTGTCACCAGTTTTGTTTTCAGTGTATTTATGGACAGAATTTCTAGGCGCAGTCAGGGTCCGGTTTGGGGACCACAGGATCTCATCTCTGCTATTTGCAGATGTTGCCTGTTGGCTTCATCAAGCCAAGACGTGCAAGTGTGCACTGGGGGCAGTTTGCAGCCGAGTATGAAGTGGCTGAGAGATGAGGATCAGGTCCTTCTGGGCCGCTACTCGGGAGGTGTTCTGGGCATGTCCCACCTGGAGGAGGCCCAGGGGAAGACCCAGGACACGCTGGAGGGACTATGTCCCTCGGCTGACCTGAGAACACCTTGGCGTCCCCCCAGAGGAGCTGGAGGACGTGTCTGGGGTGAAGGAAGGGGAGTCACTGCTTAGACTGCTGCCCTGCGACCCGGCCCCTGGATAAATGGAAGAAAATGGATGTATGGATGGATAAATCAGCTTAATTCAAGCTCATCTTTTTTTTTTTTTTTTATTAAAGACAGCAGAACATAACATTAAAAAAAAAAAAAAAACAAACATCAACGTTTAACAACTGCAATATTCAACATAAAAACAAAAACATAAAGCAACAACCACAACATCACAACAAATACAAAAAAGCCCCCCCATTTCCCCCCAACCACCCACACCAACACAAAATCAAAACAATATAAATGTCATCTTTGCATTAGCTCTATTAACCAAACGATAACCAGAACCATGAGCTCCTTTAGCAGTGGAAGCTCAGAGGCTCCTTATTTTAATAGATCCATGTTCCTAACCAGCGATAAGGAGCTATGAAGCATCCCACAATCCACTGCGCAGATCAAACCCAACGTTTCCAAACACTATTGTACAACTTCTACACTGCAGCAGATTATTCATTAAAATCTTCTGCATAAATAAAATTTACATTATTAAACTTTACGACATATAAACCATAACGACTATAGAGCCACATTGGTCTGTTTGAGATTATAATGTGTTTAATGCAGCTTTGACACATTTGTTTATGTTTTACAGAAATGAAACTTAAAACCACATGGCTCATTTGCATAAACTATAAGCTCTGAAAAAAACAGCTTGCTCATCATGCCGAGCGAGGGGGGTGAGCACAGAGAAGACAACCAAGTGAACCAGCGAAATATAAATAGAATTAAATAAATATAAGCTGGAGGAAGTGTCTGGGGTGAGAGAAGTCTAGGAGTCCCTGTTTAAACTGCTGCCCTGTAACCCAGCCCCGAATACCAGAAGAAAATAAATGGATGGATGGATAAATATAAGCATTATATCAATTAATACAATATGTCAGAATCAATTTCGTGTTTAAAAAATATCTCGATATATTTTAAATATCAAGGTTTCGCCCTCCCCTAGTGAAGCACTTCCTGTATTACCACATGGCATCACAAGGCAAGGCAAGTTTATTTGTTTAGCACAATTCGTACACAAAGTAATTCAAAGTGCTTTACAGAATAAGAAATACATTAAAATCATAATAAAAACAAATCAAAACATAAATAATCATGAAGATTAAAATTAAAAAAGAGAGACATAAATTGGAGAGAAGAGTGCGGAATGAAAACCTTTCAGTTATTTGCACAGTTAAACAGAAATGTTTTGAGTCTGGATTTAAAACAGCGTCACAGAAGAGGCCTGTCTCACATGTTCAGACTGTTCCAGGTTTTAGCTGCATAAACCTGAAACTCTGACTCCCCTTGTTTAGTTCTGACTCTGGGCACCAGCAGGAGGCCGGTCCCTGAGGTCCTCAGAGTGCGAGATGGTTCATATGACACTAACATGTCACAGATGTACTTTGGTGCTCGGCCGTGGAGAGACTTGTACACAAGCAGAGCTGCTTTAAAGTCTATTCTCTGAGGCACAGGAGCCAGTGCAGAGACCTGAGCACAGGACTTATGTGCTCGTACTTCCTAGTTCGAGTAAGGACCCGAGCTGCAGCATTCTGGATGTTCTGCAGCGTCTCACAGCTCGTTTGGAGAGACCAGTGAGCAGAACATTACAGTATCTAACCTACTGGAGACAAACGCATGGATAAGTTTCTCCAAGTCTGCTTTAGACAGTAAACCTTTGATTTTGCTATGTTTTTTAGATGGTAAAAGGCTGCAGATGTTATTGACTTGATGTGGCTGTTAAGTTCAAGTCTGAGTCCATTATTACCCCTAGATTTCTTGCCTGATTTGAAGGTTTTAGAGAGAGAGACTGGAGGTGACTGCTGACACTGTCCCTTTATTTCTGTGGACCAAACACTATGACTTCAGTCTTGTCAGAGTTTAGCTGGAGAAAGTTGTTTTGCATCCACACACTGATCTGTTGGATTGCAATGACCAAGTGAGTCCACTGGTCCATAGTCTCCTGCTGCCAGAGAGACGTAGATCTGAGTGTTCATCTGCATAATTGTGGTAGGACACATTATTGCTGCTTATTAACTGGCCTAATGGCAGCATGTAGAGATTGAACAACAGGGGGCCCAGGATTGACCCCTGAGGCACCCCACAGGTCAGGGCCATGTGATCTGAGACAAAGTTTCCAATTTCAAACAAAATACTTCCTGTCTTCTAGATAGGACTTGAACCAGTTTAGTACAGTTACCAGAGATGCCCACCCAGTCCTCTAGTCTCTGTAAGAGGATCCCATGATGGACAGTGTCAAAAGCAGCACTCAGATCTAACAGGATCAAGACTGAGACTTTGCCTGCATCAGTGTTCAGGCGGATGTCATTTGTCACCTTGATAAGAGCAGTCTCAGTGCTGTGGTGGGCTCTAAAACCTGACTGGAAAACATCAAAGGAGTTGTTCATTTGGAGAAAGTTCGTAAGCTGTTGGTAAACAGCTTTTTCAAGGACTTTGCCAAAAAACGGCAGATTTGAGATGGGTCGGAAATTGTTCAGTACTGTGGCATCAAGACTGCTCTTCTTTAGGAGAGGGCTTAATGACCGCAGTTTTCAACGCGTTTGGGAATGTTCCAGATTGAAGTGACATGTTAACTATGTGAGTGAGTGGTGAAAGTAAACTGTTGAGGACAGACTTTAGAAATCTAGTGGGTAACATGTCCAGGCAGCAAGTAGGTGAACTCAGACTGGTAACGATCTCTAAAACAGTTTTGTCAGTTACAGGTGCAAAGTGATTCAGCTCTAAGTGTTCTCTGTGGCTGCATGCTTGTTATTTGTGTTGTGGAATTGATGGCATTTTGATGCCCTGAACTTTGTCATTAAAGAAAACTGCAAACTCATTACATTTAGATGTGGAAATTAGTTCTAGTGCAGTGGAGCTGGAGGGTTTGTTAATCTGTTCACTGTTGCAAACAGGACACGAGAGTTGTTACTGCAATTACCAATAATGTCTGAAAAATACTTCTCTCTTGTTTTACTCAAAGTGTAGTTGTACATATGCATTGTTCCTCTGTAAATCTCATAATGAACCTGTGAGGTTTGACTTGCGCCATTTCCGCTCAGCCTTCCGGCACTCCCTTTTCTGTGCTCTGACTGAGTCATCATTCCTCCACGGAGCTTTTTGCCTATCTTTAACCATTTTAACCTTTATCGGAGCGATGGCATCCAGAACATTCAAAACACTTAAAGTCACAGAGTTTCAACACATCATCAACATTAGAACATGAGGCAATTTCAAAATGTATCATTTCCATGAACAGTGCACCTGTGTTATCATTTATGTGTCTCCTTCGAACAACTGTAGGAGCAGCCGGTGGTTTGGGAATAACAGACAGGTCAAAGAAGACACAGAAATGATCAGACAGAGCAACATCAACCACACTGACATTTGAAATATTTACACCCTTTGTTAATGAGCAGGTCCAGAGTGTGCCCTCTTGTTGTGAGTGGGCTCACTGACATGCTGAGTCAGACCAAAAGTTTCAAGGACAACACTAAGCTCTTTGGCATTTTTGTCACACCACATTATCCACATGTACATTAAAATCACCTGTAATGACTAAACCATCAAAGTCTGTGCAAACAACTGAAAGCATCTCAGTAAAATCATCAATAAAACTTTGACAGTGCTGAGGAGGTTTGTATATGACTATGTAGAGTATGGACGGTGATTGTTTTAGCTCCATTTTGAAGGAAACATACTCAAATGATGAAAACACACCCCAAATGACAACCTGTGTGTAACCAAATGATCTCTAAAAAATGCACACACTCCTCCACCCTTTTTATTTGCTCGTGTTTCAGATTCAAATTTGAAGTTGGGAGGGGTTGATTCCACTAGCACTGCATGACCTGTGTTTTTGTCAAGCCATGTTTCAGTTAAAAACATAAAGTCAAGATTAAAAGAAGAAATAAAATCATGAATTAGAAATGATTTGTTACATAAAGATCTGACATTGAGCACAGCAAGTTTCTGATTAGTTTCAGTAGGACTGGATGTTATCTTCTTACAGGGAATGTGAACTAAATTTCTCTGATTAGACAGTCTAACTGTCCTTCTTTTAATCCGTCTACGTGTTGTAACTGGAGCTATAGCTCCATCGCAGGGCCCCAGCCTGATATTACCTTTATCATGACTGTATGTCCTGGGACAGCAGAGGCCCTGTGCGTCCTAGCTCTTCACAAGGTGGAACAGTGTTTTCCATTTGAGAACTCAGCCTAAATATGCAGAGTTTGTGTGTTAAACATGTGAATGAAACAAAACACAACTCCAGGTCTGTTTCTTTGATGAGGAAACATTATTATAACAGATCAGAAAACAGTGTAATATGAACCCTTTAAATAGTGCTGATAAGTCAAAGAAACTGCCTCTGTATCAGTCTGATTATTTCTACCCTTTCGCTGTGTTTTTAAAATCGACCCTCTGCAGTGAGCGTGATAACATTAAACTCAAGGAATTATGGGTAGGAGAGATATTAAAAACATAATCTCATTTAGTACAGCTCAGATCTGATCCTCTGCCCACGCACCGCTCCACTGTTCAAAGAATTCAAATTAAATACTGATTCCTTTTTTCTTTTTTTTCTCACTTCTTTTTCAAGTTTACAAATTGAGGACAAAACCTTTTGGATCAGTCCGTGTTTTCTTTTCATAATGTTGTTTTTATTGGAATTCTTCTCTTTCTTTTTGGAATTTTCTGAATTGTACCGTAAGTAAATTTTTAAACAGGTAATTTAATATGTTTACTTAAAGGTGCTCTATGCAACTTTCTTGGAGATGTCATTGCTCTGCCTGGAATGTTCCACACTTGCCCCGTTCACATGAAAGCTTTAATTCTGATTTAAAATAATTTAATTTGGAATAAAAATTTACTCCGCTTTAAAAAGAACATGTAAAAACTTTATTCCTAGTGATTATTCAGAATACAATTTTTTCAGAATTAAACTTAAATCCGAATTAAGTGTGTGATTTATTATTTTAAAGCGGAGGGTCTGGGTTTGGACCTCTGTGCCCCATTCCGTATGGGCAGGGGAACAGCGGTGGGCCTCTCCACACGTAACAACAACCCAGTACAACTACAAGCCGGTAGCAGCTGAAGTGTGTGTTTTCTTCCGGTCAACGTAAATACGTTCGTGTTTCTGTCCAATCAGAACCCTTCCCCACCTCCAGACGTTGAGTGGAATTAAATAAAACGTTAACGTTTAACGTGTTTTCCATGTAAACCTTAATTTGGAATCATTATTTCCATATAAACTCAGAATTAAAAATACATCATGTAAACGTTGCCAGTATATTAAACAGCTCTATGTTAGATTCAATCAGTTACAGGTGGTTTTATAGCCCAAAAATACTTGTGAGTGGGTCGCCTCTCCACAGATCTGACCTGTAACTTGGTCTGGTTTGGTCTCCATAAAGACAGAAAGGTTTAATGCCATACTGTGAAACATTCCAAAGCAATAACATCTCCTTACCATACCATACCAACTTTATTTATAAAGCACTTTAAAAAACTTTACAGTACACCAAAGTGCTGTACACAAACACAGGACAGACAGACAATCACAGTGGAAGAAAATATATGATACACATACAATACAGCTACTAAAAACATAGAAAAACAGTAAAATACTCAACAAGAAATATACATGTCACTTATTAAAAGCCAGTGAAAAAAGGTGCATTTTTAGGAGTGATTTAAAAACAGGTACAGACTCGGTCTGTCTAATCTCTAATGGCAGCTGGTTCCACAGCCGCAGGGCAGAAACAGAAAACGCACGGTCCCCACGAAGCTTATGTTTAGTTTTTGGGACGGTGAGCTGGAGTTGGTCTGCAGACCTGAGAGTACGAGAGGGGACATAAGGGTGGATCAAGTCAGTGAGGTAGGAGGGCGCTTGGCCTTGTAAACACTTAAAAGTAAATAAAATAATTTTAAAATCAACTCTAAAAGACACCGGGAGCCAGTGGAGAGAAGCTAAAATAGGTGAGATGCTCTTGTGTTTCCGGGTTCCAGTTAAAAGTCGAGCATTTTGGCTGACACCAACATAAAGTGCATTACAATAATCCAATCTAGTCGTCACAAATGCATGTATGACAGTTTCGAAGTGTTGCGTTCACAAAATAGGTTTAATTTTGGCCATTTGTCTTAGCTGGAAAAAAGTAGCTTTTAAAACAGCACTAATTTGGTGATCAAGTTTTAGATCTGGGTCCATTTTGACACCTAAGTTTGTAACAACTGGCTTCTTCTTCTTAGAGAAACCACCAGAAAAGTTACACAATGCACCTTTTAAGTAAATTTTTTCATGTGGTACTTTTATTTGAGTAAATTCTTGTCCTTGTATCTGCACTTTTACTCAAGTAACAACATTGAGTATTGACTTCTGTTTTATAGTGTGCGTGTTTAAATTAAAATAAATTTGAAACAAGGAACGCAACTCCGCCATTAAACAAGACATAAAGGCAACTGAGCATCTGCTACCAATTCCAGTGACGCATTCAGACGATTAAGTTTACAGGGAGTAAGTGATATAACTATACGGGTGGTTTTTAATACAGATTGATAGTAGTTTTGTCTCTTGTTCCCCTCGTTCCTCTCTCCAGATGTTCCTCAGCTCTTTATCTCCTCTCTCTCAGATTTACAACAGCCAGTGAGCGTTATGTCTCTGCGTTCACGAGCAGGTGGAGGAGAGACAGCAGTTAGGAGGGCACAGTCGCCATTTTTCCTCCACCTGTCTCCTCTAACAATGCAGCTATTAAGTCGTCACTCTCCGCGCTACGTATTTTAAATCAGCTCCTTTGCGCAAACTTTAATGTGAAATACTGTGGCGGTGTTATGTCTGTGTACAAAAAGCCACACAGTAGACTTTTTGGTGTCAAAGGAAAGCAGGATTTAAGGTCCTAGCTTACACAAAATTGACTCTTGTGAGCTTTTCTTTTAGTTTATTTACTTATTCAGTGTCATGCATCATTTAGTTGGTGCCCAGCCTGCATGGGCTTATAAAGGCACATAAAACAATAAGCAGACAGATCACACATCAAACAAAAAGTGTCCTCTTATGAAGGTCCCAGGCTTTTAACACAAACTGCGCCAGGCTGAAAACATTACATTTTAACAAACACGTCAGTCTCTCCTCTTCTGAATTCGCAAACAAACAGTAAGATACGTCAGACAAAAACTGACAGCACAAGTCATGATACAAAAGAAAGTAGTACAAAAAATGTATTTCATTTTCAGTGTCCTTTTAAGTCACACAGAGCACATGTTACACATTAAATACATGATATACATTATAATACTCATGTGTAAATGTTGACACATGTTTGAGTAATGCATGTTTATATTTTTAAAACTCAAAATCCTCTATAGAGGGGTAGAATTCAAGGGCAAGTCTAGGGTTAAAATCATCCAAATGATTCTTGTGAAGGTGTACAGAAAAACACACACACACACATTGGAGTATTTTCTGTATTACCACATGACATCACAAAGTGTTTTCTATTTGAAAGAAGTACTAATATGCAGGGTATTTGTGTTAAACATGTGTGAATGAAACTAAATAAAACTCCAGGTATGTTGTATTAATGTGAAAACAACATTGTAACATAGATCAGAAAATGGTGTAATATGGGTCCTTGAATTGTTCATACATTCTTTTTATTCTCCTTATCCGGGGCCTGGTCGAGGGGGCAGCAGTCTAATCAGGGACTCCCAGACTTCCTTCACCCTGGACACTTCTTCCAGCTCCTTCGGGGGGGACACAAAGGCATTCCCAAGTCAGCTGAGAGACATAGTCCCTCCTTCCGTTGGGACATGCCCGGAACACATCAAGGTGAGATTCCATGTCCCCTGAACTAGTCTCCATGTCCAGAGATCTGGTCGCTGAGGCCCCCACCTTCAACTGCCGCCCAGACCTCCCTGCACCGGCCCCTTATGGATCCTCCCGCAGGTGGTGGGTCCACGGGAGCAGCCCGACGTCGTTCCTTTGGGCTGTGGAGGAAGGCCTATCCACCAAGCGCTTGATGTCGAGCACCCATCCCAGGCCGGGCTCAAAGGTCGGTCAGTTTCACCAATACGGGTAACGTAACTGGCCTCTGACTCATCCCGCAGGAGACATTTGCCTTGGCTGTCCCTACCGGGGGCATGAAGCCTCCGACAACATAGCTCCTGGGATCATTCGGGCACTCAAACCCCTCCACCGTGTTAAGGTAGCGGTTCATGGAGGAGCCTTGAATTGTCCATCTAAAATAAACTGAACTAAAGGTAAAAGGTAGCTGTTAACTTGAAAACTACCACTACATGACATCACAAGTTGGAATAGTGCATTTTGAGCTTTGGAGATGTAGACAGACTAATAATAGGGTTAAAAAGGTTACTCAGACATGCTCCAGGTATGTTTTTGATGAGGTAACAACATTCAGAGTCAATTTTGTGTAATATAGCACCTTTAATGTTGAGACCCACCCCCCCTTTTTTTTTTTTCCTGTGTAGTAGGTGAAGCGCTCCATCACCACCTGCCCTAGTTTATTCCCTCACATATGCCAGGTAAATAATACCATCACCAGCTGTTAAGTAGCGAAGGCAAGATGTATCTCCAAACTCTATGTGATCAGGGGCCACCTGTCAGACAGCGCCGACAGTATCAAAACAAATGAGCCATATTGGATTTCAACCTGTCGTCTTTTGAACTTCTCATCTCCGCGTAAACATGCCGCTGTCTGACGGGCGCGTCTCTGTCCCGGTCAAAACTCCTCCCGATTGGCTGAGAGGCTGTTACCGCTCTGAAATGGCCAATCGCGTGGTGTTAAACAGAGCTGAACTCGGAGCGCAGATGGTGCTCTGGTGTTTCGCGGTGAACTGTTGAACCCTATCAGCTCACACAGGGGGTCAGGTGAGGCGTGTCAGGAGCACTCAGGAGGAAAATGGAGCTTTAATTCACCTGTGGGACATTAGCAGGACCCCAACCAACACAATGGACTATTTAGAGTTTAGGGACATGCTGCTAATGTAAATGTGTAGTGTGTTTCTGAAGGCAATGGATACTTGGCAGCTGATGAATCCGTGTGTGATTCGTTCATTCGTTTTTCAATATAAAACCAAAAATAAGAAAATGAAAAAAACAGCTATTTTTTCTTCATTATTTGTCTCCGAAATCAAAATGAAAAAAAACGGATAACGATTCCTTTTTTTTCAGGTTTCGATTTCGATTTTGTGTTTAAATGTGAATAATGGAAACGTTTTTGTGACTTAAACTGCCACATATGGACTGGACCAGGACTAAACTGTTTTCAGTCCTGGTCTGGTCCAGGTCTGGTCCCTGTCTGGTCCCGGTCTTAGTCCCGGCCTAAGTCCTGGTCTGGGCCCGGTCTGATCCTGGTCTCAGTTCTGGTCTGGTCTGGTCCTGGTCTCAATCCCGGTTTGGTCCCAGTCTGGCCCTGTTGTCAGTCCCGGTCTAGTCCCGGTCTCCGTCTCGGTCTCAGTCACGGTCTGGTCCTGGTCTGGTCCTCGTCTTAGTCCCGGTCTGGTCCCGGTCTCAGTCTCGGTCTCAATCATGGTCTGGTCCTGGTCTTAGTCCCGGTCTGGTCTCAGTCCCGGTCTCAATCACGGTCTGATCCTGGTCTGGTCTTGGTCTTAGTCCCGGTCTGATCCCGGGCTCAGTCCCGGTCTCAATCATGGTCTGGTTCCGGTCTGGTTTAGTCCTGGTTCAGTCCGTATGTGGTGCAAAAGTTCAGCATCACAGTTCAAGTCAT